>NC_048577.1:67232463-67424963 GCF_013265735.2 Oncorhynchus mykiss
ACACACACACAATTGGACACACACACACGCTGGACACACACACGCTAGACACACACACACACACACACTGCACACACACACACACACACACTGAACACACACACACACACTGGACACACACACACACACAGTTGACACACACTGGACAAACGCACACACTGGACTCACAAACACACACACACACACGCTAGACACACACACACACTGCACACACACTCACACACACTAGACAAACAAACACACACACAAACACAGTGAACACACACTGGACACACACTGGACAAACACAATCACACACACACTGGACACACACTGGACACACACACACACTGGACAAACACAATCACACACACACACACTGGACACACACACACACTGGAAACACACACACAGGACATAATTCCTATAATTGTGACCTTGACCTCCACAGCTCTAGGTCTGTGTCTGGGTCTCCTACATCATGAATGTATTTTATGTTGAATAACAAATTGTATACTATAATATATATAATAATAATAATATAATAATATAATTATATACAATTATATATGGACATACGCTCCATAGTTGTACAAGTATACAAGGATATATTGTACTTTTCATAATAAAACAGACTTGAAACAAGAAAAGGCTGTTAATTGTGAAAACAGTTTGTTTATTGATTTTACGTTTCCTCTGTCAGGTTGATGTTAACCTGCGACTGGTTGAAACAAGAAAAGGCTGTTAATTGTGAAAACAGTTTGTTTATTGATTTAACGTTTCCTCTGTCAGGTTGATGTTAACCTGCGACTGGTTGAAACAAGAAAAGGCTGTTAATTGTGAAAACAGTTTGTTTATTGATTTAACGTTGTGGCGAAATCTGCACAGAGCCTTCACCGTGCACTGCCACTTTAAGAGCGCATGAGCAGTAAGGAAGGAGAATATAAAGAGAGCTCGTTCAGCTCTTTGGGGAGGAGCTCTTTGGTGGCGCGACAGTTTGATTGTGTGTGCTGTGCTGCAGAAGTTTTGTTTGTTTTCAGCGTGTGTAGTTTATAGAGTGTTTAACTCAATCATCGGTGTAATCGCTCTAGGTCGTGGTTGTTTTCGTTTGGGACCGCGCCCGTTATGGATCGCACGGATTAGTAGCAACATTGTTGCGAAGCTTTAACATACAAACCATCGGATAGTCAGACAGTACACCTGCACGCCTGAAGACCACAGCTAAGATCTATCTTGTTCTCTTTCTCTCTTCCCTCTATCGTTCCAGTGCTTTACCCTGCAACAGACTCTATTTTTCCAATGCACTTCCCATTGAAGTTAATTAGAGCTGGACTATTATTGCCCTGCCAGAAGTATTTGGACATTTCAGTTAAAAGGGAGGTTGCTTGCAAATTGTGTATTGTTATGTGAACTGTATTGAGATGTAATAATGACATGTGGCCGAGAAGACTGGACATTTTTAAGGCCTTTGTTGTGTCGATGAACACCCCCCACATTCATACCCTCTGCACTCATCCGCTAGAAACTAATACAGATTATTGCAAATCCTATGTTGATGACTGGGTTCATTCTTGTATGAAGTTGCTGTTGAATTGCTCTGCCATTATTAGTATTATTGTATGAGGTATTCTTGTTGGGGTTACCCCTGTGCTGTGATGTGGGTTTTATATGGTGTGTATTCTCTTTTCTCTCCACTGGCTATCTGGTAAACAGGCTACACTCTAGGCAGTCTCTTCTGCTGATGTGTGTGGGTCTGGTAGTGGTTCTCTCTATTCTACTCTTTTCCTTTCGGCATGGTTAATACCTGCCTGGCGCCCGAACAAAAGCTTTCTTTACCCCTCTCTAATAAATACCGCTACAGAATTGGCGCCCGAGCAGGGACTTGAAGAGAAACACCCATGACACCATCCACACAAGGTTGAATCATGTCTTTTGTTGGAACCCCATACTGTGTCAATGTGGACACACCTGATGGTAATCATGTTCGGGATTCTTTCATTGTGGAAGGACTTGATGAACTAATGGAGTTGGATAGCACTGACTCTAATCCCCAGGTTTCTGGCTCACCTATAACATCTCCACCCTTACCCTCTCCTCAAACCTTTCCAGTTACCCTGTCCAGAGAGACTGGGAGAGGTGTCTCTGTGATCCCTGGACAACTGGAACATCAATGGACACACACCAATCATAGTTTGACAATGCAGGAGAATGCCATTCGCAAACTCAGTGAATGTGTGGAGGCTCATCAGACAGATGTGCAGAGGAGGTTGGATTACCTTCCCTGTCAAATGGAGGAAAACCAACAACAAATTGTTCAGAGACAGAAATATTTACAAGATTCCCTGAAGCAGGATATTCAAGGCAAACTGCACCGGTTCAAAACACAAATTGAAACTAACCATCAAGTCATAATCTTTCTTGAGGAGGAACAAAAACAGAGAGCAGAGGAGTCAGCCTCTGTGGTGAAGGGAGTGTGTTCTTATCTGAAGGAAGTTATGGAGGACATGAAGAACTCTCTCACAGGGGAACTACGATTTTTGATTGAACAGACTCAAAAGGACACTGTTAATGAGATGGAAAAAGCACAGAAGGCCACAGACCTTCAACTGGAAGGGCTGCACCAGGAGGTAATGCAGTGCTTTCCCTTCTGGACAAATCTTCTGCACCTCCCTCAGGTTTTACCTCTGCCACTGGCTTGGCCAGTAAGGGAATAGGAACAGGTAGCACTACAAAAACCCCTCTGAAGATACTGTTAAACAGAACTCCCGCTGCCACTGTCATGCCTCCTCTAGAGAGCTCCCTCCCTATTAAACTACTTTTCCCCACTTTTGGCAGTCCAGAAGATGATGTTGATCCACTGTTTTTCTTATCTAAGTGTAATGATTTTCTTTCTATCCGGCCCCTTACTACTTGCCACCCTCCGCAGTGTTCTCCATGGTACAGCAAGAGACTGGTGGGAGATAGCCCGTGAACATGTGTCAACCTGGGAGGAGTTTCAAAAAATATTCCTCTTAGCCTTCCTCTCAGAGGACTATGGGGATGAACTGGCGGAACGTGTTCGTAACAGAGTCCAGGGTGAAGCAGAGCCAATACGGGACTTTGCCTTCTCCTATCGAGTTCTATGTAGGAGATGGAAGGCTGACATTACTGAGCAGGAGATGGTCAAACTCCTTCTTAAGAACATGGTTCCCCGCCTTGCTAGTCAACTTTGAGAATGTGTGCAAAATGTGGATGATCTGGTGCGTCTTGGGACTCAGTTTGAGAAGGACTGGAAGCGCCACATCCAAACTAAAAACCCGGTTCCCTCATCCCAGTATACCAATAACTCTCCTGGGGCTAAACCGTCTCAGATATTTGTACCCAAGATCCAGGACAAAAGTCCAGTTATGTGTTGGAGGTGTAAAGTCCAACATCCTCCAGATTCTTGCCCGCTCTATGTCCAGCGTCAGGATTCAGGAAAAGGTCAGAAAGGACCGAAGACTGAAAGTCTAGACAGGCGTGGTGGCTTGCATACAATTGGGTCAGCCTTAATGCCCACCATGAAGCCTTTAGACAGCACAGCTAGCGGTCTTATTCCTATTCCGCAACAACTATTGGTTCCTCTGACTGTTAGGAACTGGAGAGGGAAGGCCATAATCGACACAGGGGCATCTTACACCCTGATGCAAGAGGCCCTGTGGCAGAACATGGCATTACCTCATGAGGAGCTACGAACCTGGGAGGAGGGACCATTGTACTTGGCCAATGGAGAACCTACCACTCCCTTGGGCTGGATTAGTATAATAATACAACTGCATGGTGAGACTATTAACCTTCCTGTGGCAATTCTTGCAGATTCAAGCCTTGCATTTGCTGTAGTCCTTGGCCTAGACTTCCTGTTCTTCAGTGGACTGACCATCTCGATGTCCGAACCCTCCTATCGGCTGCACTCTGACTATTCTCAGCCTCATCCATTTCAACCTGGCAATGCACTGATTTCAGGTTGGAGCCTGCTACATTATGCAGAGTCCGGACAAGGTCAAGTCAGAGACAGAGAAAATATAAAGAGACAAAGACAAACATGTTCCACCAGTGAAGTCTGAGAACCCAACTATCACCCTGATTACCGCCGTACCCCCCCTTCTATCCGAGAGCAAAAGCAAACCTGATGCTGATTTCTACATCAAACAAGCGGTGGAACAGGCATGTGTGTCGGATGAGGAAAGGTGGCAGCTATCCCAGATGTTGGACGTGAACAGTGAGGTCTGTACTCTTACACTCGGCCGTACAACCGTCTTCAAACACAAAATCTATACCCGGCATGAGGTCCCCATTAAGCAGCGTCCCTACAGGCTGTCCCCCGCCAAACTGGCAATTCTCAATGAACAGCTCAAAAGCATGTTGGAGAATGGAATTGTGGAACCTTCTTTTTCCAGATGGGCTTCTCCGGTTGTCCTGATTCCTAAGAAAGATGGTGGATATCAATTCTGTGTGGACTACAGGAAGCCGAATGCCATAACAGAAAGTGATGCCTACCCTCTACCAAACATAAATGACATACTGGAATCTCTGGCAGGAGCATCCATCTTTAGTAATCTGGATCTGAACAGTGGCTATTGGCAGGTGTCAATGGATCACGCTAGTCAGGACAAGACTGCCTTTGTCACCCCTGCTGGTTTGTACTCCTTCAAAGTCATGCCTTTTGGTTTGAAGAATGCTCCAGCAACCTTCCAAAGGTTGATGGAGACTGTCCTGGGAGATCTGAGGGGTAGAAATTGTCTTGTTTATCTGGATGACATCATAATCTACTCCTCCTCTGTTGCGGATCATCTGCAAGACATTCAGTCTGTCTTCGACAGACTAAAGGCTGCAGGTTTGACCTTGAACTTGAAGAAGTGTCGTTTCTGTCTGCCAGAACTCAAGTTTCTTGGTCATGTGGTTAATGCTGAAGGTATCCATGCAGATCCAGCCAAAGTTGCAGCCGTGCAGGAATAATTACTCCTCCAGTGCTTGGACATCCTAACCTGAATGCTCATTTCATTGTGTACACGGATGCAAGTCAAACAGGACTTGGAGCAGTCTTGGCTCAACAAACAGGACTTGGAACAGAAGAAGTTCTTGCCTATGCAAGTCGCAGAGGAATTATTCAACGACTGAAAGGGAATACCTCGCTGTGGTCTGGGCTTTGGAGAAATGGAGCAACTACTTGGAGGCAAAGATCTTCACCGTTGTCACAGACCACGCTGCTCTGCAGTGGGTTCTGGCATCAGGTAAGACCAACAGCCGTCTTATTCGCTGGTCTATCAGACTGCAGAAGTTTGACTTCATCATTGAGTATCGCAAAGGAAAACTGAACGTTGTACCAGATGCCCCTTCTCGGATTACAGAGACTGTCAATGTTTGTCCTCCCTTGTGCAGTACTTATACTACCGCTAAATGTCTGGATGATTCCTTTCCTCTGGATGATGAGAGTGTATGGAGAGCACAGCAGAAGGATGCTGCCATCATGGCGATCCACAAGAGTCTCTCTGAAGAAGACTCCAAGAGTCGCTTCAGTGATAATTATAGCATAATTCAGGATAAAGTGTATCGAAAAACTCCAAGAGGAGATGGAATACACAGCACCCATTATCGCGTCTTCATTCCCTCTACATTGTGTGACCAGATAATCCAAGCTTATCATGCCAATCCCATGAGTGGCCATCTTGGAGTTTTTAAAACTTATCGAAGACTACAAGAGGTGGTTTACTGGCCAGGCATGTGGGTTGATACCCGGAAGTTTGTACAGCAGTGTGAAGTCTGCCAGAAATACAAACCAGACATTGGCAGACCTGCTGGGAAAATGCAGCAGACCATGGTGAACCATCCAAATGAAATGTTGGGAATTGACCTCATGGGACCTTTTCCTCCCAGCCGGGGGACACGGAATGAATTTTTATTGGTGGTAGTGGACTACTACACACACTGGGTGGAGTTGTTTCCCCTCCGCAAAGCCACTGCATCAGCCATTGCTCTAATTCTGCGAAGGGAGGTTTTTACCAGATTCGGAATTCCCGACCAAATCCTCTCTGACCGAGGTCCGCAGTTCATATCAGGAATATACAAAGAGCTCTGTACCTACTGGTGTGTAATTGCCAAGCTGACCACAGCCTACCATCCTCAGACCAACCTGACCGAGAGGGTAAACCGAACCCTGAAGGGGATGATTGCTTCATTCGTGGGGGATCAGCACACAAGGTGGGATCAGCATCTTCCAGAATTTCGCTTTGCACTGAACTCTGCCGTGCAGGAGACTTCTGGGGTCACTCCCGCCGAACTCCACCTGGGAAGACCACTAAAAGGTCCGATGGACAGGGTCTTGCAAAGTTCGAATGTCACCTGACTGCCCAGCGTTTGATGCCGTACAACACCACCACACCTTGCTGGCCAGAGTGGAGGCCAGCAAAACCAAAGCCAAACAACAACAGCTGAGAAACTATGACAAACATAGACGAGACGTGTGTTTTCCACCCCAGTCTCGTGTCTGGGTACGTTCACATCATCTGTCAAAGGCATCTAAGAAGTTCACTGCCAAGCTAGCTTCGAGATGGAAAGGTCCATACCGTGTAGTGCAGCAGTTGGGACCAGTGAACTACTTGGTCTGTTTGGAGGACACTGGGGAAGATGTCAGGACGGTGCATGTTGTTGACCTAAAGCCCTGCTACCCTACGGCAGAAGAGCTGGATCGCAGGCAAAAGCAACACCTGCAGGACCTCTTCGTGGAGGACTCTGATGAGGAGGACTTCCCTGGTTTTGTGTAGCAGGAACATGAACCTGTCAAAGCCTGCATCCTCTCTGTTTCTACAGGCATTGTTTTTTCATGGGGGGAGGAGTGTGGCGAAATCTGCACGGAGCCTTCACCGTGCACTGCCACTTTAAGAGCGCATGAGCAGTAAGGAAGGAGAATATAAAGAGAGCTCGTTCAGCTCTGTGCTCTTCTCTGTGGCCGAGAAGACTGGACATTTTTAAGGCCTTTGTTGTGTCGATGAACACCCCCCACATTCATACCCTCTGCACTCATCCACTAGAAAATAATACAGATTATTGCAAATCCTATGTTGATGACTGGGTTCATTCTTGTATGAAGTTGCTGTTGAATTGCTCTGCCAGTATTAGTATTATTGTATTGTACCGCTACAACTTATTTAATATTTAATTTTACATTCTATGTATTTCTATGAATCTGCTATTTACCGTTACTTAGTCAAACAGAAAAGCAACTAAAGTAAACTAAAGGAAAAGTCGGGAATCTTCAATAGTAGTTTGACCCCCGCACCCTAAAAGGTTTGCGGTTCCTCTCCTACGTCTGTGATTGTTCGACAGTGTCATTGTGTCCTACCCTCCCACAATGTGTGATACGCACCCCGGGAACTCTTTCAGCTATCCTCACCGCGAAGGAAGTCACCAGGAGTGCTTGGTATGGTCCCCCCAACAGGCTTCAGGGACTGGATTGAGTGACTTCACCTGTAATGCATAAAATCCTGGGCATACAGGCTTGGTTAACAAACAGTTTCTCATATGTTTTATCTGATTCTATCTTTAACTTCTATGCCTATTTGTTAGCTACATTTTTTAAAATGTATTATTAGTTTATTATCCAATAGGCCACTAAGTGTCCTATCCTAGACCACAAACTTACCCATCCCCCTTTTCATACCTGGCTCTGCCCTTATCTACCCTAAATAATGACTTAGGTAGGATTAGTAAATTATCCTTATGTTCTGACATTATCATGTATGTCCAATTCTCCCTTGGGCATCCATTAGGGGCGGCAGGGTAGCTTAGTGGTTAGAGTGTTGGAGTAGTAACCAGAAGGTTGCACGTTCAAACCCCCAAGCTGACAAGGTACAAATCTGTCGTTCTGCCCCTGAACAGGCAGTTAACCCACTGTTCCTAGGCTGTCATTGAAAATAAGAATCTGTTCTTAACTGACTTGCCTAGTTAAATAAAGATTTTAAAAAATCAATCCTGTACCAATTCTCTGTCAAGTGTCTTATCTACTTTAAGAAGTATCTGTGCTACTTATATATGTTCTTAAATATATATATTTACCGATTTAAACAGTAACCCTTTTCTCTCCTATCTCTCAAATACCACTAAGCGTCTCACTGACTTTATCTAAAATCATTGATTTTTGACTATATTAGTAATATCAGCTTACATTGAGGTTCTTTGTCTGAGTCAGATTTTGGACGCCTCCCTTCCATTCTCTTTGTTCTCCTATAACGGTAATCTCCCGTTAGTTCTGACACTTCCTTTGAGGAATTTCTTTCCATCCTTACCGTTACTTAGCTATGGTATTTAATCACTTATCTATGCCTTTCTATATTTAATTTTACATTCTATGTGCGTGTATTTCTATGAATCTGCTATTTACCGTTACTTAGTTACTTTAGTTGCTTTTCTGTCTGACTATGTGTGTGTCTCTTTAAAGATAATCAGTATGTATTTCTCCTTTTTGGAAACCACGTCTATAGATGACTTTTGATCGGACATTACATTTCACCAGTAGGATATTCTCCTTGGGACTTTCAACGTTAATATCTCACTACTCTACACTAAGTTAACCTCATCCTTTGATATTAATTTCTTTCAGCATTGTACAGGTTCAATTAGTCTGTTCGCCTAGAATTACCCTGCCTTCTCACCAAGCCTAATTTATCCTCACCTGTTTTATATATATCTATCTGCTACTTCTTCATAGTCAGACTACTTTCCATATACAGATAGACTCAGGTTAAAACTTTATTTAGGTATGTTTTTTGAATTAATGGCTATCCTATTTGTACGGAACAAGCGTCCTAATTCCCCAATGCGTACTATATCTCTCCTTTAATAACCTTCCGGGTGGCAAAACCAGGATTTATTAAGCTCTAGTTTATTTATGGTAGTGCACCTTACCACAGGTCAATTTCAGACCTGTTTCCTTCCTATCGATTTAGGTTAAAACCCAAGGTAGAAACCCATTTTATTTGTTCAGAATATTCAAGCACCTATCATTGATTAAATCCAAACTCCTTTAGAACATGAATCAAAAATATATCCTAAATAATCCCTCCCAAATTCGAGAATAAAGGCTACTGACCTGCTGCCCCCTGTTCGTTTGGATCTAGTCACCATCCCTGTCTTCTGGGGTGTATACCGGCCTGTTTTTTTAAACCTCAATTCAGAGGCCAGGTCTTAACTAACGTGCACGATTTTTACGGCGTACGACCTCCAGATGGCAGGGACGGATATTTAGATCCGGCTCGAAGGACCAATTTGTTAAAGGAATTAAATTGCTCTATGTTGTAATACCCAATTAAAATTAATTATTTTTATTCCCTTATTCTATAATAATGGACAGAGCCCAGTCTTAAAGTCCAACAGCAGAGTTTATTCACGAGAGTACTGAACACGATACAGGTTACCACAGGTTATAAGCTGAAAATGACGTCATTAGTTCCAGTACCAACCCGTGCCATCTCCGTTCCAGTACAAAGGATGTATCTCAAGCCTTCCCACATCTGTCTCCCTACCAATTTAATATAATTTATGACTGAGCCAAGGTTTTCCGGTGTAGATAAGCATTCTAGCCAGTCTGAAGATATCGTTCATTCATTCCTACCCAGGAACAGACCGTCATTGTTCTAATCCTCGATTCATTCACACACATTATATTCAGTACTGGGATCAAGAATTAAAACTCATACATATACAACAACATAATAGTATTCTGAATAGTACATAGACAGTAACATAATAGTATTCGGATTAGTACATATACAGTAACATAATAGTATTCTGATTAGTCAGTCCTGATTGTAATGTATACATAATTAGTCAACATTGATAAAAATTCCCTTAACCTCTTGAACCTCTGGGGGCAGTATTTCATTTTTGGATGAAAAACATTCCCGTTTTAAACAAGACATTTTGTCACGAAAAGATGCTCGACTACGCATATAATTGACAGCTTTGGAAAGAAAACACTCTGTTTCCAAAACTGCAAAGATATTATCTGTGAGTGCCACAGAACTGATGCTACAGGCGAAACCAAGATGACATTTCAAACAGGAAATGCCCCAGATTTTGAATGCAATGTGTTCCAATGACTCCTTATATGGCTGTGAATGCGCAAGGAATGAGCCTACACTTTCTGTCGTTTCCCCAAGGTGTCTGCAGCATTGTGACGTATTTGTAGGCATATCATTGGAAGATTGACCATAAGAGACTACATTTACCAGCCTGGTGTCCTCCGTCAAAATTATTGCGTAATCTCCAGCTGCATGGACGTTTCCATTTGGTTCAGAAGAGAAAGGCAACTGCCACGAATGATTTAGCATCGAATAGATATGTGAAAAACACCTTGAGCATTGATTCTAAACAACGTTTGCCATGTTTCTGTCGATATTATGGAGTTAATTGGGAAAAAAGTTCGGCGTTGTAATGACTGAATTTTCGGGGGGTTTTCTTAGCTAAACGTGATGAACAAAACGGAGTGATTTCTACTACACAAATAATATTTTTGGAAAAACTGAACATTTGCTATCTAACTGAGAGTCTCCTCATTGAAAACATCCGAAGTTCTTCAAAGGTAAATTATTTTATTTGAATGCTTTTCTTGTTGTTTTGAAAATGTTGCCTGCTGAATGCTAGGCTTAATGCTATGCTAGGCTATCAATACTCTTACACAAATGCTTGTGTAGCTATGGTTGAAAAGCATATTTTGAAAATCTGAGAAGACAGTGTTGTTAACAAAAGGCTAAGCATGTGGGCCAATATATTTATTTCATTTCATTTGCGATTTTCAAAAATAGTTAACGTTGCGTTATGGTAATGAGCTTGAGGCTATAATTACGCTCCCGGATACGGGATTGCTCGTCGCAAGAGGTTAACAGGTTGGATGCAGGGATTGATCTCTATTCTCAGGTGGAAAGTTGTATGAGACGTACCAGGAAGTGTTACCACTACACCAACGCTCTGCACAGGAAATCAGACACGTACCAGGAAGTGTCACCACTACACCAAGGTTCTGCACAGGAAATCATCATATTAATGGTTGATGGCAGAGTTCAGTCTGCTTGTCCATAGACTGATTTCAGGTACGGACACAAACATTTAATATTTTGTAATTTGGGCGAAGTATATGTTTAAAATAGGTCTGGAAGAAAATGCTGCTCTCCAGAAGGGTTGGTGTTGGAGGAAATTATAGTTGAAATGATTAATTATGCATACATTTAGCTTAGAACCATTTATTTTAATACTATTATGTTATGGTATGAAATGTATGGGTTCTTGGTTAAGCTGTTACTGAAAATGTAAGTAAAACAAATTAATTGTCTGGACCTTGGGTTTAAGGGAGAGGGATGGCATATCTCTTTAGACAGACTGGAATGTTTGTTTTATGAGGGGAGTAGAAGACAGTCTCCAGACCTGAAGACACTGCGCTATTGTGTGGATCGGAGAGTGTGAGAAACTGATGATGTCATTTTCAGTTTATAACCTGTGGAAAAATGTGTATGTAACTAGTACTCTCTTGAATTAAACGCTATTACCTGACTTTTAAGACTGATCTCGATCTATTTCATGCATAATTAATGAATTTACAACTCATTAATGAAATAGAGAGAGTGCGATTTTGGTTTTGGCTACAAAACATATAGGAATTTAGAATTCCACTAACAGTTGTCCACCCCGACCTGTTTCCCAGGTGTTTGAACATCTTGTTATAAATATTAATTTCTAAAAATCACCCAACCTTCAAGAAAAATCTAATGAATATTAATATTCAGGTGGTTTCTGTTTACTAGTTGTAGATCAATATTCAGGTGGTTTCTGTCTACTAGTTGTAGATCAATATTCAGGTGGTTTCTGTCTACTAGTTGTAGATCAATATTCAGGTGGTTTCTGTCTACTAGTTGTAGATCAATATTCAGGTGGTTTCTGTCTACTAGTTGTAGATCAATATTCAGGTGGTTTCTGTCTACTAGTTGTAGATCAATATTCAGGTGGTTTCTGTCTACTAGTTGTAGATCAATATTCAGGTGGTTTCTGTCTACTAGTTGTAGATCAATATTCAGGTGGTTTCTGTCTACTAGTTGTAGATCAATATTCAGGTGGTTTCTGTCTACTAGTTGTAAATCAATATTCAGGTGGTTTCTGTCTACTAGTTGTAGATCCGTGTCATCATCTAACTCTACATAGATACAAGTAAGTCCTCCTACCATCTCTACATAGATATAATATGATGTATTGTAAGTCCTCCTACCATCTCTACATATATATAATATGATGTCTTGTAAGTCCTCCTACCATCTCTACATAGATATTATATGATGTCTTTATGAGTTGTGAGTCCTCCTACCATCTCTACATAGATATAATATGATGTCTTGTAAGTCCTCCTACCATCTCTACATAGATATAATATGATGTCTTGTAAGTCCTCCTAACATCTCTACATAGATATAATATGATGTCTTGTAAGTCCCCCTACCATCTTTACATAGATATAATATGATGTCTTGAAAGTCCTCCTACCATCTCTACATAGATATAATATGATGTCTTGTAAGTCCTCCTACCATCTCTACATAGATATAATATGATGTCTTGTAAGTCCCCCTACCATCTCTACATATATATAATATGATGTCTTTATGAGTTGTAAGTCCCCCTACCATCTCTACATAGATATAATATGATGTCTTGTAAGTCCCCCTATACCATCTCTACATAGATATAATATGATGTCTTGTAAGTCCCCCTACCATCTCTACATATATATAATATGATGTCTTGTAAGTCCCCCTACCATCTCTACATAGATATAATACGATGTCTTGTAAGTCCCCCTACCATCTTTACATAGATTTAATATGATGTCTTGAAAGTCCTCCTACCATCTCTACATAGATATAATATGATGTCTTGTAAGTCCTCCTACCATCTCTACATAGATATAATATGATGTCTTGTAAGTCCCCCTACCATCTCTACATAGATATAATATGATGTCTTTATGAGTTGTAAGTCCACCTACCATCTCTACATAGATATAATATGATGTCTTGTAAGTCCCCCTATACCATCTCTACATAGATATAATATGATGTCTTGTAAGTCCCCCTACCATCTCTACATATATATAATATGATGTCTTGTAAGTCCCCCTACCATCTCTACATAGATATAATATGATGTCTTGTAAGTCCCCCTACCATCTCTACATAGATATAATATGATGTCTTTATGAGTTGTAAGTCCCCCTACCATCTCTACATAGATATAATATTATGTCTTGTAAGTCCTCCTACCATCTCTACATAGATATAATATGATGTCTTGTAAGTCCTCCTACCATCTCTACATAGATATAATATGATGTCTTTATGAGTTGTAAGTCCCCCTACCATCTCTACATAGATATAATATGATGTCTTGTAAGTCCCCCTACCATCTCTACATAGATATAATATGATGTCTTCATGAGTTGTAAGTCCTCCTACCATCTCTACATAGATATAATATGATGTCTTGTAAGTCCTCCTACCATCTCTACATAGATATAATGTGATGTCTTCATGAGTTGTAAGTCCTCCTACCATCTCTACATAGATATAATATGATGTCTTGTAAGTCCCCCTACCATCTCTACATAGATATAATATGATGTCTTGTAAGTCCCCCTACCATCTCTACATATATATAATATGATGTCTTGTAAGTCCCCCTACCATCTCTACATAGATATAATATGATGTCTTGTAAGTCCCCCTACCATCTTTACATAGATTTAATATGATGTCTTGAAAGTCCTCCTACCATCTCTACATAGATATAATATGATGTCTTGTAAGTCCTCCTACCATCTCTACATAGATATAATATGATGTCTTGTAAGTCCCCCTACCATCTCTACATAGATATAATATGATGTCTTTATGAGTTGTAAGTCCACCTACCATCTCTACATAGATATAATATGATGTCTTGTAAGTCCCCCTATACCATCTCTACATAGATATAATATGATGTCTTGTAAGTCCCCCTACCATCTCTACATATATATAATATGATGTCTTGTAAGTCCCCCTACCATCTCTACATAGATATAATATGATGTCTTGTAAGTCCCCCTACCATCTCTACATAGATATAATATGATGTCTTGTAAGTCCCCCTACCATCTCTACATATATATAATATGATGTCTTGTAAGTCCCCCTACCATCTCTACATAGATATAATATGATGTCTTGTAAGTCCCCCTACCATCTTTACATAGATTTAATATGATGTCTTGAAAGTCCTCCTACCATCTCTACATAGATATAATATGATGTCTTGTAAGTCCCCCTACCATCTCTACATATATATAATATGATGTCTTGTAAGTCCCCCTACCATCTCTACATAGATATAATATGATGTCTTGTAAGTCCCCCTACCATCTTTACATAGATTTAATATGATGTCTTGAAAGTCCTCCTACCATCTCTACATAGATATAATATGATGTCTTGTAAGTCCTCCTACCATCTCTACATAGATATAATATGATGTCTTGTAAGTCCCCCTACCATCTCTACATAGATATAATATGATGTCTTTATGAGTTGTAAGTCCACCTACCATCTCTACATAGATATAATATGATGTCTTGTAAGTCCCCCTATACCATCTCTACATAGATATAATATGATGTCTTGTAAGTCCCCCTACCATCTCTACATATATATAATATGATGTCTTGTAAGTCCCCCTACCATCTCTACATAGATATAATATGATGTCTTGTAAGTCCCCCTACCATCTCTACATAGATATAATATGATGTCTTGTAAGTCCCCCTACCATCTCTACATATATATAATATGATGTCTTGTAAGTCCCCCTACCATCTCTACATAGATATAATATGATGTCTTGTAAGTCCCCCTACCATCTTTACATAGATTTAATATGATGTCTTGAAAGTCCTCCTACCATCTCTACATAGATATAATATGATGTCTTGTAAGTCCTCCTACCATCTCTACATAGATATAATATGATGTCTTGTAAGTCCCCCTACCATCTCTACATAGATATAATATGATGTCTTTATGAGTTGTAAGTCCACCTACCATCTCTACATAGATATAATATGATGTCTTGTAAGTCCCCCTATACCATCTCTACATAGATATAATATGATGTCTTGTAAGTCCCCCTACCATCTCTACATATATATAATATGATGTCTTGTAAGTCCCCCTACCATCTCTACATAGATATAATATGATGTCTTGTAAGTCCCCCTACCATCTCTACATAGATATAATATGATGTCTTTATGAGTTGTAAGTCCCCCTACCATCTCTACATAGATATAATATTATGTCTTGTAAGTCCTCCTACCATCTCTACATAGATATAATATGATGTCTTGTAAGTCCTCCTACCATCTCTACATAGATATAATATGATGTCTTTATGAGTTGTAAGTCCCCCTACCATCTCTACATAGATATAATATGATGTCTTGTAAGTCCCCCTACCATCTCTACATAGATATAATATGATGTCTTCATGAGTTGTAAGTCCTCCTACCATCTCTACATAGATATAATATGATGTCTTGTAAGTCCTCCTACCATCTCTACATAGATATAATGTGATGTCTTCATGAGTTGTAAGTCCTCCTACCATCTCTACATAGATATAATATGATGTCTTGTAAGTCCCCCTACCATCTCTACATAGATATAATATGATGTCTTGTTAGTCCCCCTACCATCTCTACATAGATATAATATTATGTCTTTATGAGTTGTAAGTCCTCCTACCATCTCTACATATATATAATATGATGTCTTGTAAGTCCCCCTACCATCTCTACATAGATATAATATGATGTCTTGTAAGTCCCCCTACCATCTCTACGTAGATATAATATTATGTCTTTATGAGTTGTAAGTCCTCCTACCATCTCTACATATATATAATATGATGTCTTGTAAGTCCCCCTACTATCTCTACATAGATATAATATTATGTCTTGTAAGTCCTCCTACCATCTCTACATAGATATAATATTATGTCTTGTAAGTCCTCCTACCATCTCTACATAGATATATAATGATGTCTTGTAAGTCCCCCTACCATCTCTACATAGATATAATATGATGTCTTGTAAGTCCCCCTACCATCTCTACATAGATATAATATGATGTCTTGTAAGTCCTCCTACCATCTCTACATAGATATAATGTGATGTCTTCATGAGTTGTAAGTCCTCCTACCATCTCTACATAGATATAATATGATGTCTTGTAAGTCCCCCTACCATCTCTACATAGATATAATATGATGTCTTGTAAGTCCCCCTACCATCTCTACGTAGATATAATATTATGTCTTTATGAGTTGTAAGTCCTCCTACCATCTCTACATATATATAATATGATGTCTTGTAAGTCCCCCTACTATCTCTACATAGATATAATATTATGTCTTGTAAGTCCTCCTACCATCTCTACATAGATATAATATTATGTATTGTAAGTCCTCCTACCATCTCTACATAGATATATAATGATGTCTTGTAAGTCCCCCTACCATCTCTACATAGATATAACATGATGTCTTGTAAGTTCCCCTACCATCTCTACATAGATATAATATGATGTCTTGTAAGTCCCCCTACCATCTCTACATAGATATAATATGATGTCGTTATGAGTTGTAAGTCCTCCTACCATCTCTACATAGATATAATATGATGTCTTTATGAGTTGTAAGTCCTCCTACCATCTCTACATAGATATAATATGATGTCTTGTAAGTCCCCCTACCATCTCTACATAGATATAATATGATGTCTTGTAAGTCCCCCTACCATCTCTACATAGATATAATATGATGTCTTTATGAGTTGTAAGTCCCCCTACCATCTCTACATAGATATAATATTATGTCTTGTAAGTCCTCCTACCATCTCTACATAGATATAATATGATGTCTTGTAAGTCCTCGTACCATCTCTACATAGATATAATATGATGTCTTTATGAGTTGTAAGTCCCCCTACCATCTCTACATAGATATAATATGATGTCTTGTAAGTCCCCCTACCATCTCTACATAGATATAATATGATGTCTTGTTAGTCCCCCTACCATCTCTACATAGATATAATATTATGTCTTTATGAGTTGTAAGTCCTCCTACCATCTCTACATATATATAATATGATGTCTTGTAAGTCCCCCTACTATCTCTACATAGATATAATATTATGTCTTGTAAGTCCTCCTACCATCTCTACATAGATATGATATTATGTCTTGTAAGTCCTCCTACCATCTCTACATAGATATATAATGATGTCTTGTAAGTCCCCCTACCATCTCTACATAGATATAATATGATGTCTTGTAAGTCCCCCTACCATCTCTACATAGATATAATATGATGTCTTGTAAGTCCTCCTACCATCGCTACATAGATATAATGTGATGTCTTCATGAGTTGTAAGTCCTCCTACCATCTCTACATAGATATAATATGATGTCTTGTAAGTCCCCCTACCATCTCTACATAGATATAATATGATGTCTTGTAAGTCCCCCTACCATCTCTACGTAGATATAATATTATGTCTTTATGAGTTGTAAGTCCTCCTACCATCTCTACATATATATAATATGATGTCTTGTAAGTCCCCCTACTATCTCTACATAGATATAATATTATGTCTTGTAAGTCCTCCTACCATCTCTACATAGATATAATATTATGTATTGTAAGTCCTCCTACCATCTCTACATAGATATATAATGATGTCTTGTAAGTCCCCCTACCATCTCTACATAGATATAACATGATGTCTTGTAAGTTCCCCTACCATCTCTACATAGATATAATATGATGTCTTGTAAGTCCCCCTACCATCTCTACATAGATATAATATGATGTCGTTATGAGTTGTAAGTCCTCCTACCATCTCTACATAGATATAATATGATGTCTTTATGAGTTGTAAGTCCTCCTACATAGATATAATATTATGTCTTGTAAGTCCTCCTACCATCTCTACATAGATATAATATGATGTCTTGTAAGTCCCCCTACCATCTCTACGTAGATATAATATTATGTCTTTATGAGTTGTAAGTCCTCCTACCATCTCTACATATATATAATATGATGTCTTGTAAGTCCCCCTACCATCTCTACATAGATATAATATTATGTATTGTAAGTCCTCCTACCATCTCTACATAGATATATAATGATGTCTTGTAAGTCCCCCTACCATCTCTACATAGATATAACATGATGTCTTGTAAGTTCCCCTACCATCTCTACATAGATATAATATGATGTCTTGTAAGTCCCCCTACCATCTCTACATAGATATAATATGATGTCGTTATGAGTTGTAAGTCCTCCTACCATCTCTACATAGATATAATATGATGTCTTTATGAGTTGTAAGTCCTCCTACATAGATATAATATTATGTCTTGTAAGTCCTCCTACCATCTCTACATATATATAATATGATGTCTTGTAAGTCCCCCTACTATCTCTACATAGATATAATATTATGTCTTGTAAGTCCTCCTACCATCTCTACATAGATATAATATTATGTATTGTAAGTCCTCCTACCATCTCTACATAGATATATAATGATGTCTTGTAAGTCCCCCTACCATCTCTACATAGATATAACATGATGTCTTGTAAGTTCCCCTACCATCTCTACATAGATATAATATGATGTCTTGTAAGTCCCCCTACCATCTCTACATAGATATAATATGATGTCGTTATGAGTTGTAAGTCCTCCTACCATCTCTACATAGATATAATATGATGTCTTTATGAGTTGTAAGTCCTCCTACCATCTCTACATAGATATAATATGATGTCTTGTAAGTCCCCCTACCATCTCTACATAGATATAATATGATGTCTTGTAAGTCCCCCTACCATCTCTACATAGATATAATATGATGTCTTTATGAGTTGTAAGTCCCCCTACCATCTCTACATAGATATAATATTATGTCTTGTAAGTCCTCCTACCATCTCTACATAGATATAATATGATGTCTTGTAAGTCCTCCTACCATCTCTACATAGATATAATATGATGTCTTTATGAGTTGTAAGTCCCCCTACCATCTCTACATAGATATAATATGATGTCTTGTAAGTCCCCCTACCATCTCTACATAGATATAATATGATGTCTTCATGAGTTGTAAGTCCTCCTACCATCTCTACATAGATATAATATGATGTCTTGTAAGTCCTCCTACCATCTCTACATAGATATAATATGATGTCTTTATGAGTTGTAAGTCCCCCTACCATCTCTACATAGATATAATATTATGTCTTGTAAGTCCTCCTACCATCTCTACATAGATATAATATGATGTCTTGTAAGTCCTCCTACCATCTCTACATAGATATAATATGATGTCTTTATGAGTTGTAAGTCCCCCTACCATCTCTACATAGATATAATATGATGTCTTGTAAGTCCCCCTACCATCTCTACATAGATATAATATGATGTCTTGTTAGTCCCCCTACCATCTCTACATAGATATAATATTATGTCTTTATGAGTTGTAAGTCCTCCTACCATCTCTACATAGATATATAATGATGTCTTGTAAGTCCCCCTACCATCTCTACATAGATATAACATGATGTCTTGTAAGTTCCCCTACCATCTCTACATAGATATAATATGATGTCTTGTAAGTCCCCCTACCATCTCTACATAGATATAATATGATGTCGTTATGAGTTGTAAGTCCTCCTACCATCTCTACATAGATATAATATGATGTCTTTATGAGTTGTAAGTCCTCCTACATAGATATAATATTATGTCTTGTAAGTCCTCCTACCATCTCTACATATATATAATATGATGTCTTGTAAGTCCCCCTACTATCTCTACATAGATATAATATTATGTCTTTATGAGTTGTAAGTCCTCCTACCATCTCTACATATATATAATATGATGTCTTGTAAGTCCCCCTACTATCTCTACATAGATATAATATTATGTCTTGTAAGTCCTCCTACCATCTCTACATAGATATAATATTATGTATTGTAAGTCCTCCTACCATCTCTACATAGATATATAATGATGTCTTGTAAGTCCCCCTACCATCTCTACATAGATATAACATGATGTCTTGTAAGTTCCCCTACCATCTCTACATAGATATAATATGATGTCTTGTAAGTCCCCCTACCATCTCTACATAGATATAATATGATGTCGTTATGAGTTGTAAGTCCTCCTACCATCTCTACATAGATATAATATGATGTCTTTATGAGTTGTAAGTCCTCCTACCATCTCTACATAGATATAATATGATGTCTTGTAAGTCCCCCTACCATCTCTACATAGATATAATATGATGTCTTGTAAGTCCCCCTACCATCTCTACATAGATATAATATGATGTCTTTATGAGTTGTAAGTCCCCCTACCATCTCTACATAGATATAATATTATGTCTTGTAAGTCCTCCTACCATCTCTACATAGATATAATATGATGTCTTGTAAGTCCTCCTACCATCTCTACATAGATATAATATGATGTCTTTATGAGTTGTAAGTCCCCCTACCATCTCTACATAGATATAATATGATGTCTTGTAAGTCCCCCTACCATCTCTACATAGATATAATATGATGTCTTCATGAGTTGTAAGTCCTCCTACCATCTCTACATAGATATAATATGATGTCTTGTAAGTCCTCCTACCATCTCTACATAGATATAATGTGATGTCTTCATGAGTTGTAAGTCCTCCTACCATCTCTACATAGATATAATATGATGTCTTGTAAGTCCCCCTACCATCTCTACATAGATATAATATGATGTCTTGTTAGTCCCCCTACCATCTCTACATAGATATAATATTATGTCTTGTAAGTCCTCCTACCATCTCTACATAGATATATAATGATGTCTTGTAAGTCCCCCTACCATCTCTACATAGATATAATATTATGTCTTGTAAGTCCTCCTACCATCTCTACATAGATATAATATGATGTCTTGTAAGTCCTCCTACCATCTCTACATAGATATAATATAATGTCTTTATGAGTTGTAAGTCCCCCTACCATCTCTACATAGATATAATATGATGTCTTGTAAGTCCCCCTACCATCTCTACATAGATATAATATGATGTCTTCATGAGTTGTAAGTCCTCCTACCATCTCTACATAGATATAATATGATGTCTTGTAAGTCCTCCTACCATCTCTACATAGATATAATGTGATGTCTTCATGAGTTGTAAGTCCTCCTACCATCTCTACATAGATATAATATGATGTCTTGTAAGTCCCCCTACCATCTCTACATAGATATAATATGATGTCTTGTTAGTCCCCCTACCATCTCTACATAGATATATTATTATGTCTTTATGAGTTGTAAGTCCTCCTACCATCTCTACATATATATAATATGATGTCTTGTAAGTCCCCCTACTATCTCTACATAGATATAATATTATGTCTTGTAAGTCCTCCTACCATCTCTACATAGATATAATATTATGTCTTGTAAGTCCTCCTACCATCTCTACATAGATATATAATGATGTCTTGTAAGTCCCCCTACCATCTCTACATAGATATAATATGATGTCTTGTAAGTCCCCCTACCATCTCTACATAGATATAATATGATGTCTTGTAAGTCCTCCTACCATCTCTACATAGATATAATGTGATGTCTTCATGAGTTGTAAGTCCTCCTACCATCTCTACATAGATATAATATGATGTCTTGTAAGTCCCCCTTCCATCTCTACATAGATATAATATGATGTCTTGTAAGTCCCCCTACCATCTCTACGTAGATATAATATTATGTCTTTATGAGTTGTAAGTCCTCCTACCATCTCTACATATATATAATATGATGTCTTGTAAGTCCCCCTACTATCTCTACATAGATATAATATTATGTCTTGTAAGTCCTCCTACCATCTCTACATAGATATAATATTATGTATTGTAAGTCCTCCTACCATCTCTACATAGATATATAATGATGTCTTGTAAGTCCCCCTACCATCTCTACATAGATATAACATGATGTCTTGTAAGTTCCCCTACCATCTCTACATAGATATAATATGATGTCTTGTAAGTCCCCCTACCATCTCTACATAGATATAATATGATGTCGTTATGAGTTGTAAGTCCTCCTACCATCTCTACATAGATATAATATGATGTCTTTATGAGTTGTAAGTCCTCCTACCATCTCTACATAGATATAATATTATGTCTTGTAAGTCCTCCTACCATCTCTACATAGATATAATATGATGTCTTGTAAGTCCTCCTACCATCTCTACATAGATATAATATGATGTCGTTATGAGTTGTAAGTCCTCCTACCATCTCTACATAGATATAATGTGATGTCTTTATGAGTTGTAAGTCCTCCTACCATCTCTACATAGATATAGTATGATGTCTTGTAAATCTTCCTACCATCTCTACATAGATATAATATGATGTCTTGTAAGTCCTCCTACCATCTCTACATAGATATAATATGATGTCTTGTAAGTCCTCCTACCATCTCTACATAGATATAATATGATGTCTTGTAAGTCCTACCATCTCTACATATATATAATATGATGTCTTGTAAGTCCCCCTACCATCTCTACATATATATAATATGATGTCTTGTAAGTCCCCCTACCATCTCTACATAGATATAATATGATGTCTTGTAAGTCCTCCTACCATCTCTACATAGATATAATATGATGTCTTTATGACTTGTAAGTCCTCCTACCATCTCTACATAGATATAATATGATGTCTTGTAAGTCCTCCTACCATCTCTACATAGATATAATATGATGTCTTTATGAGTTGTAAGTCCTCCTACCATCTCTACATAGATATAATATGATGTCTTGTAAGTCCTCCTACCATCTCTACATAGATATAATATGATGTCTTGTAAGTCCTCCTACCATCTCTACATAGATATAATATGATGTCTTGTAAGTCCTCCTACCATCTCTACATAGATATAATATGATGTCTTTATGAGTTGTAAGTCCTCCTACCATCTCTACATAGATATAATATGATGTCTTGTAAGTCCTCCTACCAGCTCTACATAGATATAATATGATGTCTTTATGAGTTGTAAGTCCCCTACTATCTCTGCATGTGGCCAATACTAAAATGTCAGAAATTGTATTTGATTCCTGGAACATTTAATATCCAATGCTTATTTGTATGACTGATTCACACCTGTCTGTGACGAGCTGCAACAAACACAAAGCCTCATATCATTCATCTCCGAAGACAGAAGTAGGAATATAAGACTTCCAATATGTGATTACTGTAGACTGGCAACACTAATAATACAATACGTTTGGGGAATTACAGTAGTGTTGTTGCTGACAAGTAATTACCCTGATCAGACTTACTGTATATTATAGACCAGTGTTAAGGAGATCAGACTTACTGTATATTATAGACCATTGTTATGAAGGAGATCAGACTTACTGTATATTATAGACCATTGTTAAGGAGATCAGACTTACTGTATATTATAGACCATTGTTATGAAGGAGATCAGAATTACTGTATATTATAGACCATTGTTAAGGAGATCAGACTTACTGTATATTATAGACCATTGTTATGAAGGAGATCAGACTTACTGTATATTATAGACCATTATTAAGAAGGAGATCAGACTTACTGTATATTATAGACCGTTGTTAAGATCAGACTTACTGTATATTATAGACCATTGTTAGAAGGAGATCAGACTTACTGTATATTATAGACCATTGTTAAGGAGATCAGAATTACTGTATATTATAGACCGTTGTTATGGAGATCAGACTTACTGTATATTATAGACCATTGTCTAGAAGGAGATCAGACTTACTGTATATTATATACCATTGTTAAGGAGATCAGACTTACTGTATATTATAGACCATTGTTAAGGAGATCAGACTTACTGTATATTATAGACCGTTGTTATGAAGGAGATCAGACTTACTGTATATTATAGACCATTGTTTAGAAGGAGATCAGACTTACTGTATATTATAGACCATTGTTAAGGAGATCAGACTTACTGTATATTATAGACCATTGTTAAGGAGATCAGACTTACTGTATATTATAGACCATTGTTAAGAAGGAGAACAGACTTACTGTATATTATAGACCATTATTAAGAAGGAGATCAGACTTACTGTATATTATAGACCGTTGTTAAGATCAGACTTACTGTATATAATAGACCATTGTTAAGAAGGAGATCAGACTTACTGTATATTATAGAGCATTGTGTTAAGAATCAGACTAAATAAAGTAAATGTCTAATCAAATCTCCTGAAGACTAGATTGCATAAATCTGCCCAACAATCTTGGTGGGGCCCAAAAAAAACAAGTGGGATGCATGCCAACAAAGCCACTACACAAAACAACACTAAACGATATATGAATTGCATTATAACGATGACAACTGATATGTACAAACAACGGCATCAGGACGACAAGCGGATAAGAGGCAATTTGACATTAATGACCGAGCTAGGACAGATATAGTCAATATAATGATTTGTTTAGCACTTTTTACAGCGACAGAATTCATAACGTGGGCCATTCTTACAGTGTTATATCAGCTGTGTACCACGAATGATTTATCATCGAGTAGATATGTGAAAAACACCTTGAGGATTGATTCTAAACAACGTTTGCCATGTTTCTGTCGATATTATGGAGTTAATTTGGAAAAAAGTTTGGCGTTGTAATGACTGAATTTTTTTCTTAGCCAAACGTGATGAACAAAACGGAGCGATTTCTCCTACACAAAAAAATTTGCTATCTAACTGAGAGTCTCCTCATTGAAAACATCTGAAGTTCTTCAAAGGTAAATTATTTTATTTGAATGCTTTTCTTGTTGTTGTGAAAATGTTGCCTGCTGAATGCTAGGCTTAATGCTATGCTAGCTATCAATACTATTACACAAATGCTTGTGTAGCTATGGTTGAAAAGCATATTTTGAAAATCTGAGATGACAGTGTTGTTAACAAAAGGCTAAGCTTGTGAGTGAATATATTTATTTCATTTCATTTGCGATTTTCATGAATAGTTAACGTTGCGTTATGGTAATGAGCTTGAGGCTATGATTACGCTCCCGGATACGGGATTGCTCGACGCAAGAAGTTAAGAGGGGTAAATACACAAAATTCTTAGGGCGAGGCACATGGGCTACTAATATCGTACTACACAACACACACTTATTTCTTTCTTAGCTACAGTATACATATCTCCCTGGCATATTACGTCATTTATGCAGCACCATAGAATACATATGTGGACTCACCTTGTTGTGCTGTGCTGTGCTCACTTGAACAGGAAGGTGGCACGGTGGTCCTTTGTGGGAAAATGTTGTCATCAAAGTCTGGCATTCTCTGGATTTATGGTGCTTTCAAAACAACTGGGAACTCCCAAAAAAAACAAGATCAAATCATGATGACATCATTGAGCTTCAGGTCGTTTCTCTAGAAAGAGGCCAGATTTACAATTCAGAGTTGGATGACTGTTCAACACGTATTTTCCCAGTCGGAGCTGGTTTATTCCCGACTTCCCAGTTGTCTTGAACTCACTGAAGTCAAGTTTTTTTTTAGTGCATTTTTTTAATTGCCTTACTCAAGAAATCAAAAAAGCAACCATGTTTCTATGCAGCTTTATTAATTCAATGATATATTATAAAAAATTACATTGTTTGCTAACTGATATGTGTCACATATTAATGCCAAAATAACATACACAACAAGCAAGCCACATTTTTGGGTGGGATTTGATTTATGTTGGTAAAGATTTGGGGCTCATAACAGCTCCACCTGCCCTGAATCACTGCACCCATAAGTGATTTGTTGAGAGCCCTGCAATAATGAGGCTGGTCGACCCCACACTCTTGAGTGTTGGGCCAAGAGCTCTGACATACAGAAACCAACAGAGGTATCATAGAGTAAACCTATTAATGCTTAGTCATGGCTGGTTCCACCACAACTGACTCAATGTGTCGAACCAACACATATCTAGTGGATGAGGTGGCCAACTAGTCAGAATCCTCTGTGTTCTCTTACGAGAACCAAGAACTGTTGGTTCTTAGAATAGAGGATGAGGAGAGACTTTGTTCGGAACAGACAAGATGTGCACAGCCGTGGTGAATTAGGTACAGAGTTATGTGTAAACAGCCATTTACACAACCAGAGTAACACAAGATGTGCACAGCCGTGGTGAATTAGGTACAGATTTATGTGAAAACAACAATTTACACAACCAGAGTAACACGATTGTACACACCTATCATTTAAAGTAATGCTACTACATATTTTTCATTCATGGAGAGGTTTACACACTAGAGAGATATTCATACCAAACACCCTGGATAGAGAGGTTTACACACTAGAGAGATATTCATACCAAACACCCTGGATAGAGAGGTTAACGCACGAGAGATATTCATACCAAACACCCTGGATAGAGAGGTTTAAACACTAGAGAGATATTCATACCAAACACCCTGGATAGAGAGGTTTACACACTAGAGAGATATTCATACCAAACACCCTGGATAGAGAGGTTAACACACGAGAGATATTCATACCAAACACCCTGGATAGAGAGGTTTACACACTAGAGAGATATTCATACCAAACACCCTGGATAGAGAGGTTTACACACTAGAGAGATATTCTACATTGCTGCTCCATTGTGTCTTACTGAACATGACCGTGATTAGAGTGAAACACCATGTTGTGTTTGACACAGGGACACTGAGGAGTCTTCATACCAAACCCTAAACCCTGGATAGAGGGGCTCAGTGAATGTGGAGGTGAATGTGTACAGGTGGGTCAGTGTGTCAGAGGAGACTCTGTAGAAGGACAAAGTGCCGGCTGGCCAGTCCAGATACACTCCTACTTTGTGGAAGCTGGAGGGGCGGACGTCTATAGCAATGGGATTATTATTGTGACAGGCAATGTAACTGTTGTCATAGCAGAAAAGAGTCCAGGACGTGTCATTGTATCCAAGACAAAAGTCATTAGCCCTTCCTTTCCTGCTGATTCCTTTATATGTTACTCCTATATCAACCCTTCTCCCACTCCACTCTACCTCCCAGTAACAGCACCCAGTCAGACCCTCTCTACACAGCACCTGTTCATAGTTCTCAAATCTCTCTGGGTGATCAGGATACGACTGCTCCTCTGACCTCAGTGTCACTTTTCTGTTCTCCTCAGACAGAGAGAGGAGTCGGTATACTGTGTTTGGGTCCAGTGTGAGATCACAGACATCTGATGGATGAAACCAGACACAATATTAGAAATCATCATCATTCACATTAGAATGTTAACTCACTTTTCACTAATTCATTTAATGTAGATGTTTCTAGGTATCAAAAGGAGAAGTTAAGGTAACTTGAGACTTGTTGAATGATCATATGTTATACTGTATGGTAATATAAAACACACTTATTCCCATTAATTACACACACACACACACACACACACACACACATTTCTTATGTATCACGAACATGCCACACACACATTGTCAAACAACTCTTTGTAAACTTTGGTGTCCCTGATTTCTGCTTCTGTAGAACTACAGCTGATATTTAATATGACCAAGTAAGTAATGATGGTGGTCTTTGACTGAACTTGAATTAAGACTTATTCTTAGTCATATTCTTCACAGCAGTCAACACTCACATTTTCTAAGCCCAGGTTTCATTGTGTACTCTCCACCATGTTCCACACTGTAGCGGTAAGCAGAAGAACAGACAGTAATTTAGAGACACACGGGAACTCACACACACACACACACACACACACACACACACACACACACACACACACACACACACACACACACACACACAAACAGTCAGGATATAACTTTGTCCAAGTGGTGGTCAGAATGTTTGTCTTCACCAGCCCGATAAGTCAAACATGTCTGATATGAACATTGACATAAACCCTCTACATACTTGAGTTTCTCCAGTCTGCAGTGTGGATCCTCCAGTCCAGCAGAGAGCAGTCTGACTCCTGAGTCTCCTGGGTGATTGTAGCTCAGGTCCAGCTCTCTCAGGTGTGAGGGGTTTGACCTCAGAGCTGAGACCAGAGAAGCACAGCCTTCCTCTGTGACTAGACAGCCTGACAGCCTGCAAAGAGTCAAATCATTTTAAAATCACACTGATATTCTTTGGTGGTGAAAATAGTGGCAGAATATATTTATTGTTTCAACATTTTCATATTATTATCTACATTTTCAGATACATCAGTAACTGTCCTGAAATCTGGCATATCTACATAAATCAATGCAGTATATTATTTTCAACATATTCAGATATATCAGTGTCCTGAAACCTTCCATATCTATTCATAAATTAATGTATCCTTATTAGAAATTACAAATGATCAAAGTATTGCCTGCAGATAGAAACATGTATAGTACAAATATTATAGTACACTGACCAGACCAGTTTAAAAAGCAGTATCAGTCAGAAGACAGACAGTGAGGAATCAGATTTAGATTGTATTGAGTATACAGTCCACACCATATCTATTTAGACAGTGAGGTATCAGATTTAGATTGTATTGAGTATACAGTCCACACCATATCTATTTAGACAGTGAGGTATCAGATTTAGATTGTATTGAGTATACAGTCCACACCATATCTATTTAGACAGTGAGGTATCAGATTTAGATTGTATTGAGTATACAGTCCACACCATATCTATTTTGACAGTGAGGTATCAGATTTAGATTGTATTGAGTATACAGTCCACACCATATCAATTTAGACAGTGAGGTATCAGATTTAGATTGTATTGAGTATACAGTCCACACCATATCTATTTAGACAGTGAGGTATCAGATTTAGATTGTATTGAGTAAACAGTCCACAACATATCTATTTAGACAGTGAGGTATCAGATTTAGATTGTATTGAGTATACAGTCCACACCATATCTATTTAGACAGTGAGGTATCAGATTTAGATTGTATTGAGTATACAGTCCACACCATATCTATTTAGACAGTGAGGTATCAGATTTAGATTGTATTGAGTATACAGTCCACACCATATCTATTTAGACAGTGAGGTATCAGATTTAGATTGTATTGAGTATACAGTCCTCACCATATCTATTTAGACAGTGAGGTATCAGATTTAGATTGTATTGAGTATACAGTCCACATCATATCTATTTAGACAGTGAGGTATCAGATTTAGATTGTATTGAGTATACAGTCTACACCATATCTATTTAGACAGTGAGGTATCAGATTTAGATTGTATTGAGTATACAGTCCTCACCATATCTATTTAGACAGTGAGGTATCAGATTTAGATTGTAATGAGTATACAGTCCACACCATATCTATTTAGACAGTGAGGTATCAGATTTAGATTGTATTGAGTATACAGTCCACACCATATCTATTTAGACAGTGAGGTATCAGATTTAGATTGTATTGAGTATACAGTCCACACCATATCTATTTAGACAGTGAGGTATCAGATTTAGATTGTATTGAGTATACAGTCCACACCATATCTATTTAGACAGTGAGGTATCAGATTTAGATTGTATTGAGTATACAGTCCACACCATATCTATTTAGACAGTGAGGTATCAGATTTAGATTGTATTGAGTATACAGTCCACACCATATCTATTTAGACAGTGAGGTATCAGATTTATATTGTATTGAGTATACAGTCCACACCATATCTATTTAGACAGTGAGGTATCAGATTTAGATTGTATTGAGTATACAGTCCACACCATATCTATTTAGACAGTGAGGTATCAGATTTAGATTGTATTGAGTATACAGTCCACACCATATCTATTTAGACAGTGAGGTATCAGATTTAGATTGTATTGAGTATACAGTCCACACCATATCTATTTAGACAGTGAGGTATCAGATTTAGATTGTATTGAGTAAACAAACACAACAAAACATGCTAACCTCTCACCATTACCAATACCAGAGGCTACAACAAAACATGCTAACCTCTCACCATTACCAGTAACAGAGGCTACAACAAAACATGCTAACCTCTCACCATTACCAATAACAGAGACTACAACAAAACATCGTAACCTCTCACCATTACCAATAACAGAGACTACAACAAAACATGCTAACCTCTCATCATTACCAATAACAGAGGCTACAACAAAACATGGTAACCTCTCACCATTACCAATAACAGAGGCTACAACAAAACATGCTAACTTCTCACCATTACCAATAACAGAGGCTACAACAAAACATGTTAACCTCTCACCATTACCAATAACAGAGACTACAACAAAACATGCTAAACTCTCACCATTACCAATAACAGAGGTTACAATAAAACATGTTAACCTCTCACCATTACCAATAACAGAGGCCACAATAAAACATCCTAACCTCTCACCATTACCAATAACAGAGGCTACAACAAAACATGCTAACCTCTCACCATTACCAATAACAGAGGCTACAACAAAACATGCTAACCTCTCACCATTAACCTCAAATAAAAGGTGACATTCTAAAATCTAAAATCCAAAATGCTGGAGAACAGCACCAAATGTAAAACTGTAAGCTTCACTGTCCAAACACATATGATGTGGACTATGTTTGTCTGGTAAACACATGTGGATCTGGTGAACAGTTATCACTTGTTAACCAACTACAGGAATACTGACCTCAGAGTCTCCAGTTTACAGTGGGGATTCCCCAGTCCAGCAGAGAGCAGCTTCACTCCTGAATCCTTCAGGTCATTGTTACTCAGATCCAGCTCTCTCAGGTGTGAGAGATTTGACCTCAGTGCTGAGACCAGAGAAGCACAGCCTTCCTCTGTGACTCCACAGCCTGACAGCCTGCAAAGTGTCAAATCATATTAAAATCACACTTGTCATGACGTTGACCTGTTGGGGGAGATTTATGACCCCCATAAATACCTGTCCCCTTCTTCCTCTCTCTACTCTACCGATGTGACTATTGAAAACCCCTTTGTTAACATAGAGAGTCTGGGAACATCAAAAGGTGGGAAATGGAACCCTATTTCGGAACTCCAATCAGTTGAAAATATGCGCTGGTACTTAATGAATATGATGTCAGATCAGTTAGCGTCTGAGACATTACTACTGATGATAGGACAATATAAACGGTATCTTGGAAGGTCTACACATTCTAGTTATCAGATTCACATGGAATTGTTGTGTAATTGAAATGTTTAAATATTAATCTATTTGTGAAAGATGAAATGTAATTTTAGCTTCTAAATGAGAGAATTGGTTTTCATGAGTGAACTATGCTCAACTCAGTGGCCCCGCCCATGTGAACAGACATCGGTTGTAAACTATGAAACACGGCCCTCTCTCCCAACCCTATATAAGCCCCTTTACGAAAATGCTACTTTCTGTTCCGAGGACGTTAGGGCGACGGTCCTACGTTAAAAGGGCTCAGATAATAACCTAATGAAATTAGCATCGAATTCCAACGTGAAGATGATGGTCAACATGCCAAAAGGATGAATTTCGACTATACCAGTCAGAATATAGCATAAGCTTAAAGTATGACAACTTTGTATGAACTTTGAACTCTTATTCACTAAAGAAGTGCTACCCTCTTCCCCCGCTAAACGTGGACTAGGAGAGGACGGACAGAGTATCCATTCTACCACGCTAAAGTTCACCACGAGGCATTCTTCAGAGGACCAGAGATCCATGCTGGACCACCCGGCCTTCCATCTATGAACAACCGATCGATGCGCAGCTCAGAGTAAATATTTATTCCATTTTCCTTTTTCAAATGGGCAGGTATTTAGAATGCATAAGATACTGTATTTGCGATAGCATTTTATGGCCCATTAGAGACACAAAACCTTTTTGCTCCTCAGTCTTCCCGCTCTTTCACTCAAACCCAACTCCCTTTCTTTGTGTAACCAGCCATCATTTTGGTTCCGTCCGCTAGGGACGTTTTCCTTTATGACATCACTTGTAATCAATGTATGATCCATTCTGTGTAGATGTAATTCTGTGTGATTATTTAGGTATAATATTAATTACAGATAAATTATTTTATAGAATAGCATGTTATATAACTTAATCCGGCAGAGCCAAAGACACGACACACTGATATACTTTGGTGGTGAAAGTAGAGTGGCAGTATATTTTTAAACATATTCAGATATCATTGTCCTGAAACCTGCCACATCTATTCATAAATTCATGTATCATTATTAGAAATGACTAATTATCATAATATTACTTGTAGAGAGGAAAATGTATCGTACAAATATTTGAGTAGACTGACCAGACCAGTTTAAAAGCAGTATCAGTCAGAAGACAGACAGTGAGGTATCAGATTTAGATTGTATTGAGTATACAGTGTTCACTCAAAATGACACAACAGCTATTTTCCAGTTGAACAACGTTTACTAAACTGTATTACCACAATACATGGTTACTATGACACTCAGGCCAGGTCCATCAACACTGACACTCCCAGGTGTACTAATAATAGAGTGATATCACCGTAGTAACAGAAATATAGGGGGACTTAAAACATGAACATGACACACAGTCCAAACAACATCTATTTTGACAGTGAAACTAATATTGCAAATGAATGAAAGCACTTTGTGTATCCAGTTTGAATACGTCAAAAGTATTCTGACCAATTCTATTAAAGTAGTCAAACATTTTGTATTTGTTCCCAAACTCATTGGATGCATTTGCAGTTTGTTTTGGTTGTGTTTTGGGTTACGTTTCGCCCAACAGTAACTGAATGGTGGATGATGACTGGATTAATCTTCTGTCTAAGTGAGTAGATACCATGTTTCTAAACACAACTAAATTAATCCTGATGATGCCATGATTAATACAAATAATGAAAAACGTTACAGAGGCTACAACAAAACATACTAACCTCTCACCATTACCAATAACATAGGCTACAACAAAACATGCTAACCTCTCACCATTACAAATAACAGAGACTACAACAAAACATGCTAACCTCTCACCATTACCAATAACAGAGACTACAACAAAACATGCTAACCTCTCACCATTACCAATAACAGAGGGGGTCTGATCTTTGTGCCTCTGTAACTTTCTCATTCATCATCATTCATGATTCATTCCTGATTATTCATCATCATAGTAGCATCCACATGAATGTAGAAGTGTTCAGAAACATCTTCTATTCTTACTGACAATACAAGTGAAGTGACTCCAAAATGACAGGACATTATTCACCATTCAGTTTCTATTAGGAAAAACATCTAAAACACAACCAAGACAAACTGCAAATGAATTCAACAAGTTAGTAGAATCACAAGCTTGTGATGTAAATCACACAAGTGTGATGTAATCACTGCAGGAATGGAATATGGGACCAAACACTCAACTTTTGACTAAATTAGTTTGTACAATTAAGACTAAACGGTAAAATATATATGTATGAACAGCTTTAAATAAAAGGTGACATTCTGTACTGTAACCTAATTGTCACGACTTCCGCCGAAGTTGGCTCTCCTGCCTGTTCGGGCGGTGCTCGGCGGTCGTCGTCACCGTCCTACTAGCCACTACCGATCCCTTTTTCGTTTGTCTGTTGGTTTTCTCTTATTAGTTTCACCTGTGTGTATTTTAGTTTAATTAACATCCTATATGTTAACGGTTGTCCCGCCCTTGTTTTGTGCGGGATTGTTTGTATTCATGTGTTTGGTGGAATACGTGTGTGTTATTTTCTCCGGTCTATTTTTGATCCTGTGTTGGATTATTTCACCCTGTGTGTTGGGTTGACCATGTTTTTTTGTGCGCCGGAGAATAAACTGTCGAATCACTGAAACCTGCTCTCTGCGATTCCACCCACCTTGAGTTAACGTGACACTAATATGAAACATTCTATCTCAATTTGTATTTATTTTATTTATTTCACCTTTATTTAACTAGGTAGGCTAGTTGAGAACAAGTTCTCATTTGCAACTGCGACCTGGCCAAGATAAAGCAAAGTAAAATATGGGAGTTAAGGAAATAAATAGGCCATGGTGGCGAAGTAAATTACAATATAGCAATTAAACAGTGGAATGGTAGATGTGCAAAAGATGGATGTGCAAGTAGAGATACTGTGGTGCAAAAGGAGCAAAATAAATAAATAAATAAAGTATGGGGAAGAGGTAGGTAGATAGATGGGATGTAGACAGATGGGCTATGAACAGGTGCAGTGATCTGTGACCTGCTCTGACAGCTGGTGCTTAAAGCTAATGAGGGAGATATGAGTCTCCAGCTTCAGTGATTTTTGCAGTTCGTTCCAGTCAGTGGCAGCAGAGAACTGGAAGGAAAGGCGACCAAAGTAGGAATTGGCTTTGGGGGTGACCAGTGAGATATACCTGCTGGAGCGCGTGCTACGAGTTATATGCTGCTATGGTGACCAGCGAGCTGAGATAAGGCAGGGGTTTACCTAGCAGAGACTTGTAGATAACCTTTAGCCAGTGGTTTTGGCGACGAGTATGAAGCGAGGGCCAGCCAACGAGAGCGTACAGGTCGCAGTGGTGGGTAGTGTATGGGGCTTTGGTAAAAAAACGGATGGCACTGTGATAGACTGCATCCAGTTTGTTGAGTAGAGTGTTGGAGGCTATTTTACAGATGTCATGGCCGAAGTCGAGGATCGGTAAAATGGTCAGTTTTACGAGGGTATGTTTGGCAGCATGAGTGAAGGATGCTCTGTTGCAAAATAGAAAGCCGATTCTAGATTTAATTTTGGATTGGATATGCTTAATATGAGTCTGGAAGGAGAGTTTACAGTCTAGCCAGACACCTGGGTATTTGTAGTTATCCACGTATTCTAAGTCAGAGCCGTCCAGAGTAGTGATGCTGGATGGGCGGGCAGGTACGGGCAATGATCGGTTGAATAGCATGCATTTAGTGTTATTTGCATTTAAGAGCATTTGGAGGCCACAGAAAGAGAGTTGTATGGCATTGAAGCTCATCTTTAGGTTTGTTAATAACAGTGCCCAAAGAAGGGCCAGAAGTATACGGAATGGTGTCGTCTGCGTAGAGGTGGATCAGGGAATCCCCAGCAGCAAGAGCGAAATCATTGATGTATACAGAGAAGAAAGTCGGCCTGAGAATTTAACCCTGTGGCACCCCCATAGAGACTGCCAGAGGTCCGAACAACAGGCCCTCCAATTTGACACACTGAGCTCTATCAGAGAAGTAGTTGGTGAACCAGGCGAGGCAATAATTTGAGAAACCAAGGCTGTTGAGTCTGCCAATAAGAATGTCCTGATTGACACAGTCGAAAGCCTTGGCCAGGTCGATAAATGCACAGTAATGCACAGTAATGTTTCTTATCGATGGCGGTTATGATATCGTTTAGTACCTTGAGCGTGGCTGATGTGCACCCGTGACCGGCTCGGAAACCAGATTGCACAGAGGAGAAGGTACTGTGGGATTCGAGATGGTCAGTGACCTGTTTGTTAACTTGGCTTTCGAAGACCTCAGAGATGAAGGTTAGGATGGATATAGGTCTGTAGCAGTTTGGGTCTAGAGTGTCTCCCCCTTTGAAGAGGGGGATGAGCGTGGCAGCTTTCCAATCTTTTGGAATCTCAGACGATACAAATGAGAGGTTGAACAGGCTAGTATTAGGGGTTGCAACAATTTTGGTAGATAATTTTAGAAGGAGAGGGTCCAAATTGTCTAGCCCGGCTGATTTGTAGGGGTCCAGATTTTGCAGCTCTTTCAGAATATCAGCTATCTGGATATGGGTGAAGGAGAAATGGTGGGGGCTTGGGCGGGTTGCTGTGGAGGGTGCCGGGCAGTTGACCGGGGTAGGGGTGGCCAGGTGGAAAGCATGGCCAGCCGTAGAGAAATGCTTATTAAAATTCTCAATTATAGTGGATTAGTCGGTTGTAACAGTGTTTCCTAGCCTCAGAGCAGTGGGTAGTTGGGAGGAGGTGCTCTTATTCTCCATGGACTTTACAGTGTCCCAGAACTTTTTTGAGTTTGTACTGAAGGATGCAAATTTCTGTTTAAAAAAGCTAGCCTTAGCTTTCCTAACTGCCTGTATATGTTGGTTCCTATATTCCCTGAAAAGTTGCATATTACGGGGGGTATTCAATGCTAATGCAGAACGCGACAGGATGTTTTTGTGCTGGTCAAGGGCAGACAGGTCTGGAGTGAACCAAGTGCTATATCTATTCCTGGTTCTACATTTTTTGAATTGTCATGCCTCTTTAAGATGGTGAGGAAGGCACTTTTAAATAATAACTAGGCATCCTCTACTGTCGGGATAAGGTCAATTAGAAACCCCGGCCAGGTCGATTAGAAAGGCCTGCTCACAGAAGTGTTTTAGGGAGCGTTTGACAGTGATGAGGGGTGGTCTTTTGATCGCAGACTCATTACGGATGCCGACAATGAGGCAGTGATCGCTGAGATCTTGGTTGAAAACAGCAAAGGTGTATTTGGAGGGCAAGTTAGTTAGGATGACATTTATGAGGGTGCCCGTGTTTACGGATTTGGGGTTACAGTGGGGCAAAAAAGTATTTAGTCAGCCACCAATTGTGCAAGTTCTCCCACTTAAAAAGATGAGAGAGGCCTGTAATTTTCATCATAGGTACACTTCAACTATGACAGACAAAATGAGAAAAAAAAATCCAGAAAATCACATTGTAGGATTTTTTATGAATTTATTTGCAAATTATGGTAGAAAATAAGTAGTTGGTCACCTACAAACAAGCAAGATTTCTGGCTCTCACAGACCTGTAACTTTTTTTGCCCCACTGTATATCTGGTAGGTTCATTGATAAATTGTGTGAGATTGACAGCATCAAGCTTAGATTGTAGAATGCCCGGGGTGTTAAGCATGTCCCACCTAGCAGCAAGAGCTCAGAAGATAGATGGGGGGGGGCAATCAAATCACATATGGTGTCCAGGGCACAGCTGGGGGCAGAGGATGGTCTATAGCAAGCGGCAACGGGGAGAGACTTGTTTCTGGAAAGGTTCATTTTTAGAAGTAGAAGCTCAAATTGTTTGGGTACAGACCTGGATAGTAAGACAGAACTCTGAAGGTTATATTTTCAGTAGATTGCAACACCGCCCCCTTTGGCAGTTCTATCTTGTCTGAAAATGTTATAGTTAGGGATGGAAATGTCAAGGTTTTTGGTGGTCTTCCTAAGCCAGGATTCAGACACGGCTAGGACATCCGGATTGGTGGAGTGTGCTAGGGCAGTGAATAAAACAAACTTAGGGAGGAGGCTTCTAATGTTAACATGCATGAAACCAAGGCTTTTACGGTTGTAGAAGTCAACAAATGAGAGAGCCTGGGGGATGGGAGTGAAGCTAGACACTGCAGAACCTGGATTAACCTCTACATCACCAGAGGAACAGAGGAGGAGTGGGATAAAGACTAAAGGCTAAAGGCTAACAGAACTGGATGTCTAGTACGTTCAGAACAGAGAGTAAAAGGAGCAGGTTTCTGGGCACGGTAGAATATATTCAAGGCATAATGTACAGACAAAGGTATAGTAGGATATGAATACAGTGGGAGAGAACCTGTGCATATAGTGATAATGAAAGAGATATTGTCTCTAGAAATTGCATTTAAACCAGGTGATGTAACTGCGTGTGTGGGAGTGGGAACTAAATTGTTAGCCGAGGCGTGTTGAGCAGTGCTAGAGGCTCTACAGTGAAATAAAACAATTGTTACAAACCAAAACAGCAATGGACAAGGCATGGTGACGTTAGGGAGAGGCATGCATAGCCGGGTGATCATACGAGTCCAGTGCTTCAGGAAACTAGCGGCACGGGGCTAGCAGGCTAACAGAAAGGCCTTAGAGGGATGACGCAACAGAGGAAAGTCTGTTGTGCCACCCTCGTGCAGTTACATCAGTGGACGGATCAGCAGGGCTCCGTGTGGTAAACCAGGCCAGTTGGCAAAATATGTATAGTGGCCAAAGAAATATGTCCGAAGGGCCTCTTACAACAGCAGCTCAATGTGCGTCAGCTATCAGGTCGAAGATTAGTGGCTGTGCGTTCAGTTAAGCTGCTATAATTCCAGATGAAAAAAAAGTATATATATATATATTTTTTTAAAATAGGTTCAGAGCTTGGAATCAGGAGATATGGAGAAGAATAAGTCAGACTAGCTATGGTTTGAGTCGCGCTGTACAGACTGGCGAGAGTTGTCCGGGATAAAGGTAGTTGATGACCGTTAGCTGGCTAGTTAGCTGGCTAGTTAGCTGGCTAGTTAGCTGGCTAGTTAGCTGGCTAGTTTATGTTGGAGAGATTCCAGTAATAAAAAGATAATAGGTAAAGAAAAATCCGTTAGAGAAAAAGCAGGTCCACACCACATTGGGTGAGGTGGTTGCAGGAGAGTATTTTGAAGTAACGGTTTAGAAAAATATAAAAGATATGTTAAGAAAAAGCTACAAAAATATATATACATGGGACACGACAAGACGAAGGACAAAGACGTCTGACTGCTACGCCATCTTGGATCCAAAACGCTAGAGAATACCACCGATTTTAAAACTGTTAGCTTCCAAACACATATGGTGCGGAATATGTGTGCCTGGTAAACACATGTGGATCTGGTGAACAGTTATCACTTGTTGACCAACTACAGGAATACTGACCTCAGAGTCTCCAGTTTACAGTGGGGATTCCCCAGTCCAGCAGAGAGCAGATTCACTCCTGAATCCTTCAGGTCATTGTTACTCAGATCCAGCACTCTCAGGTGTGAGGGATTTGACCTCAGAACTGAGACCAGAGAAGCACAGCCTTCCTCTGTGACTCCACAGTCTGACAGCCTGACAAAGAGATCATCATGACTTCACAAACACACTGTTCATTTAACACCAGTAGTGTAGAAGGACAATGGCAGATGGCAGATGCATTTGGTTTATTCTCTCAAACAACACATAGATTCATCTTCCGTCTCCTAGAATTGAATGGTCATAATGTTATACTAATATGAAAATCAATGCATTTATTCAATATGTTTTTCAATATAATATTATATAAACACTTTAATACATATTTCTCTAAACTGAATATTTATTCCTTATGATTAGTACTTAAATGTAAGTTTATTTACTCACAGAGCAGCTCTGGAGGCTTTGACCACTGGCAGCAGCCTCAGAAGACCTTCCTCTGATCTGGAGTATTTCTTCAGGTCAAACACATCCAGTTCCTTTTCTGAAGTCAGCAACACAAAGACCAGAGCTGACCACTGTGCAGGTGACAGGTTGGCTTCTGAGAGACTTCCTGAGCTCAGGTAGCTTTGGATCTCCTCCACTAGAGAATGGTCATTCAGTTCATTCAGACAGTGGAACAGATTGATGCTCCTCTCTGGAGAGAGATCCTCCCTGATCTTCTCCTTGATGTACTTGACTGTTTCTTCATGGCTCTGTGAGCTGCTTCTTGTCTTTGTCAGTAGACCTCGTAAGTGCTTCTGATTGGACTCCAGTGAGAGGCCCAGAAGGAAGCGGAGGAAAAGGTCCAGGTTTCCCGTCTCACTTCGTAAGGCTTTATCCACAGCACTCTTGTAGAAAGTAACTTCAGGCTCGTCGTTTGTTTGCAGTTTGTCCATTAGATTCTGATTGTTGTTGATGAATGAGAGGAACACATATACAGCAGCCAGAAACTCCTGAATGCTCAGATGCACGAAGCAGTACACCTTGTCCTGGTACAGCACACATTCCTCTTTAAAGAGCTGTGTGCACAATCCTGAGTACACTGAAGCTTCATTGACATCAATGCCAGCCTCTTTCAGGTCTTCTTCATAGAAAATCAGATTGCCATTCACAAGCTGTTGAAAAGCCAGTTTTCCCAGTGACAGAATGCTCTCTTTATTCCAGTGTGGACCTGTCTCTTCTTTCCCAAGATACTTTTCATTCTTCTGTTTGGTATGAAACACCACAAGGTGTGTGTACATCTCAGTCAGAGTCTTGGGCATCTCTTCTCTCTTATGTTTCAGAATGTGTTCAAGGACTATTGCAGAAATCCAACAGAAGACAGGAATGTGACACATGAGGTGGAGGCTCCTTGATGTCTTTATGTGTGAGATGATTCTGATGGCCAGGTCCTCATCACTGAATCTCTTCCTGAAGTACTCCTCCTTCTGTGGGTCATTGAACCCTCGTACCTCTGTCACCTGGTCAACACACCCTGAAGGGATCTTATTGGCTGCTGCAGGTCGGGTAGTTATCCAGAGGAGAGCAGAGGGAAGCAGATTTCCCTTAATGAGATTTGTCAGCAGAACATCCACTGAGGTTGACTCTGTGACGTCACAACAGATCTTGTTCTTCTGGAAGTCTAGGGGCAGTCGGCACTCATCCAGACCATCAAAGATGAACAGAACTTTGTATTTGTCGTAGTTGGAGATTCTTGATTGTTTGGTTTCCATTGAGAAGTGATTAAGAAGTTCAATCAAAGTGTGTTTGTCCTCTTTCATCAAATTCAGCTCCCGGAAAGGGAATGAAAATACAAATTGGACATCCTGATTTGCTTTTCCTTCAGCCCAGTCCAGAATGAACTTCTGCACAGAGACTGTTTTTCCAATGCCAGCGACTCCCTTTGTCAGCACAGTTCTGATAAGTTTGTCTTGTCCAGTTAAGGGTTTGAAGATGTCGTTACATTTGATTGCAGTCTCTGGTCTTGCCTGTTTCCTGGTTGTTGTCTCAATCTGTCTCAGCTCATGTTCATTATTGACCTCTCCTGTTCCACCCTCTGTGATGTAGAGCTCTGTGTAGATCTTATTGAGGAGTGTTGGGTTTCCTTGTTTAGCGATCCCCTCAAATACACATTGAAACTTCTTCTTTAGATTAGATTTGAGTTCACGTTGGCAAATCACAGCAGGGTCATCTGAATCTAGAAATAACACAGAGGATATTAATATTACGTCTGTTTTAATGCCTACAGTATTGAAGGACTATTATAAAGTTTTAAATTATAATAATTTATTATCTTAACTGACTGTATAAATGTGTGAATGATTTCATAATGCATTACAGACTGGTGTGACTGATTATATTATTATTGATATTATTGATGGTGTTATTAACGTTCTCTCTCTCTCTAAATTAATCACCACAACACATCCCTGCTGCTACTTGATGAGGTCACTAGGTGTTGTGTTAAGGCTGCTACAATATCATTGAGTTACACAGCTACTTTAGCTGTACTTTAGCTACAGCTTTTAAATGTTATAAAACATAATTCAACATGAGGCAGACAGCTCTTACATTTCTCCAGTGTGTCAGCAAGCTCCATCTGGTTCATTTTCCTCAGGACGTGCAGTGTGATCTTCAGAGCCCCCTCTCTGGCACTGCTCTCCTGCTGCTCATCTTCAGGGTCCACCACTTCCTTATCCTGCTTCTGACTCTCAAAGCCTTCTGGGAGTTCTGGACTAAGAATCCTCTTGAACATCTTCAGCTCGTTCTTCACAAATGTCATAATTTTCTCTTCAAGCAACTGAAATAAATCAAGTAAATAAATAAGTTAAGCAAGAGACTAAATGCTTTCTCATTAACACATTAATGAATGATTGACAGATCAACTTTACTTGAGGTAAACAAAAACAAATGTATATAACAGGACCACATACATTGAATATGGAGGCCAGGTCTGTTTGATGACTCTGGGAAGACTGACCACTGAGAATCTCTGACTCTGATCTCTCCTGTTGGTTTCTGTGGACAAAACATGAGATTACATCTCCTCATCCAGGGAGTACACACACAGACACACACACACACACACACACACACACACACACACACACACACACACACACACACACACACACACACACACACGGAGGGAATGTTGTGTTTGTTTAATATTGTTTTAGGACTATGCAAATGGACAAAATGATTAGCCTATGGATTATGAAAACAACAACAATAAATGGGAAAATGGGAGAGAAATGACTAGAGACAGTGTTGTTTAACTCACTGACCAGGACCCATGAGTTCTTCTTACCTTTGTTCAGTAGAAAAGTCTCCCTCTCTAAAGGTTAGAGGTTGAACCATAGACCAGTCACTCTTCATGGACACACAGCTGGGAACAGGGGAGGCTGGTCTCTTCTGCTTGATTGGACTTCAACACAACAGAGACAAACATTACATCTCTCATCTACTCTGAGCTCAGATGGGGCAACATAAGAAGAGTTTCATTCCAAAACGCAATATCTCACTTTTCGGAAATGTTCGTAAATTAGCTTTTATTGTTTAAAGGAATTAGGAAAGAGATTGGTGTGTTTTATCACTATCTAATCATGGCATGGGGTTGTTCAATGACAGACATGTATTTGTTTAAAATCTATCACTTGATGGTATCAATTCAAAGAGACAAATAATCATGTGGTTTTGCTGAATGCTAAATATCTGCCTCACTCTCAAATGTTTCTGGCCGGCTTGATTCGGTCTCATTTAGCAACATTTGAAATGTTGTTTTCCAGATTGGATAAAAGTAGAGACTGAGGGCTAGATAATGCTATATCAGACACTACAGATGAGGAACAATGGGAAAGTAATTCTGCTTTGAACGTTGATGAACTTGTAACCTCACTTTTGAGAAAATGTCCGTTGAAAGTTTTGGTATCTACTGGAGACCTCTTCTTTGTCTACAGGGCTGCTACTTTGGCAGATAATGTCACCCATCTAAATAAATAATTATATATATAATTAACTAAATGTATGGTGTTTTTGGTTTGTTTGGTTTCCACACTGCTAACACAAGAGGGCTTCTTCCTGTCCCTTTCCACACTGCTAACACAAGAGGGCTTCTTCCTGTCCCTTTCCACACTGCTAACACAAGAGGGCTTCTTCCTGTCCCTTTCCACACTGCTAACACAAGAGGGCTTCTTCATGTCCCTTTCCACACTGCTAACACAAGAGGAAGGACTCAAAAAGCATTTAACAGATTACTGTGAAGTAATATAATTATGATTCATGTTTATTATTACCTGTTTTTATACTCATGTTTTGAATTATTGTTATACTTCATTACTATAATGATTATTTATAAGCCTGAACATTAATTCAGTCACTTCTTGCTGAGAAAAACATATTTTCCTTGTCATTGTCAAATTCATCAACCAGCAGAGACCCACTCTGCCTTCTCTCTCTAGTAGTCAACTCAGCCCCACTAAAAAGGTTGTGTTGTCAGCAGCAGCGAGCATCCTTCCTTCTCGCGAAAGTGAGGGCCATGTTGAAGTAAATTTACTAAACGCGAGGGATTCATGATGTACTTTATTGGTGTCTTCTCTATTCCGAGGCTGTTTTGTCCCAATATGAGATATTAAGTAAGAAAATATTTTATAATGCATCTAAGGTTGAGGTTGAGCTTGATATACTATATATATATATACTATATACTAAGGTTGAGGTTGATATACTATATATATATACTATATACTAAGGTTGAGGTTGAGGTTGATATACTATATATATATATATACTATATACCAAGGTTGTATACTAAGGTTGAGGTTGATATACTATATATATATACTATATACTAAGGTTGAGCTTGATATACTATATATATATATATACTATATACTAAGGTTGAGGTTGATATACTATATATATATACTATATACTAAGGTTGTATACTAAGGTTGAGGTTGAGGTTGATATACTAAGGTTGAGGTTGAGGTTGATATACTATATATATATATATATATATATACTATATACTAAGGTTGTATACTAAGGTTGAGGTTGGTATACTATATATATATATATATATATATATATATATATATACTATATACTAAGGTTGTATACTAAGGTTGAGGTTGAGGTTGTATTCTAAGGTTGAGGTTGAGGTTGTATACTAAGGTTGAGGTTGAGGTTGAGGTTGATATACTATATATATATATTTTATACTAAGGTTGTATACTAAGGTTGAGGTTGAGGTTCTGACTAGTGATTATTTACCCGGGGTTCAATACCTGCTATAGTCACTTTTTTTCTCTCCCAAAAGCAACACAGCCCTAATAGGAGATATACAGCTAACTAAAGAAATGAGTGACCATTTTAGAAAATCATGGGACATGTAGTCTGTGGTTGCATGCTATTTTATGTCCATCATATTGCTGCTTGTAGCCTGTAACTGATGCTTCGTGGTCTTATGTCTACAGGAAATATTTAGCAATTAAACGTAATTAATTCACGGACAGACATTGGTGGGGCAGCTGAGAAATAAAGTGTATTTTTCTGGTTAATTCCTTAGATCTCTAACCTGCCCCATCTTTCCCACGCCAATTACTGGACTTTCACATAGAGGTTACCAGGTCACCCAGTTCAAACTACATATGAAAAATAAAACAGATGTGACTTGTTGATCAAGTGTTCTGCCCTACAATAATAAATATAATGAAATAACAAAACAAAAACAGCAAAATGCTGAGACAGGTTTTGATTAACAAAATAATCTAAATGCTATTTAGTACCATAATGGTATTTACTAACATAATATTATTACTAATATAGTTTGTAAAAGTTTTCTAGCTAACCTACCCTAGAATTAGGGTTAAAGCTAAAATAGGTAATAAATAATATAATAATAATAATAATAAGTCACTGTTTGTTAAGGTAGTTATAGACAGTACAGAAACACAAGGCCATGTCTCACAATAATATAATAATAGATTATACCTAGGGTTAGGGCTAAAAAAAGGTAAGGTTAGAGTTTCTCTATAACACTTTGTGACATCTGCTGATGTAAAAAGGGCTTTATAAATAAATTTGATTGATTGTTAGGTTCAGGGTTTTTAAGGTAAAAAACAGTATGGGTTTGTAGCTCTCTTGCTCCTCCCTGTGGCCTTCTGTGGGTACTACATAACTCATTCACAACACCTGCTAGGCTCATAATCTGAGGTAGCAACTGCGTCAGATCTACAAATCAATGAGCTACACCTGCCCATTTGTTTTCTAACTCAGTGAAACTGCGCAGCTTTCACTCAATCCGATGTCTACGAACGAAGATTTCAATGCATATCAAATTACCCAGCAGCCATTTAGAAACAAAATGTTGTCAGAAAATGTATAATCTTCTGTTAAAAATGTATTCTGTCTGTTTTATATTCGGCCACGTCTTGAAAAAGAGGACTGTAATAATAGTAATAATAATTTGATAAAGATATACCCATCTAAAATCTATTAACTGATTATCCGAGAACAGTAATATTTAAGGTAACCATAAGCAACCATTTCTGATGAAAAAACAACTGTGAACATTTTGGAAATGAACAAATATAAATTATTTCAAAAAGTGTTATCTCACCTGTTAGCTATGGTGTGATGTTCCCCAGAGAGACGACTTTTAGAGGCAGGGACCCCCTCTCTCTCCCCAGAGAGACTCATTTTAGAGGCAGGTTCCTCTTCTCTCTCTCCAGAGAGGCTCATTTTAGAGGCAGGGACCCCCTCCTTACTCTCCCCAGAGAGACTCATTTTAGAGGCAGGGACCCCATCCTCTCTCTCCCCAGAGAGTCTCATTTTAGAGGCAGGGCCCCCCTCCTCTCTCTCCCCAGAGAGACTCATTTTAGAGGCAGGGCCCCCCTCCTCTCTCTCCCCAGAGAGACTCATTTTAGAGCACTGACCCCTAAACAGAGATCCAACATGTTGGTTGTGGTTAACACAGTGACAACTAAACAGAGATCCAGCATGTTGGTTGTGGTTAACACAGTGACAACTAAACAGAGATCCAACATGTTGGTTGTGGTTAACACAGTGACAACTAAACAGAGATCCAACATGTTGGTTGTGGTTAACACAGTGACAACTAAACAGAGATCCAACATGTTGGTTGTGGTTAACACTGTGACAACTAAACAGAGATCCAACATGTTGGTTGTGGTTAACACAGTGACAACTAAACAGAGATCCAACATGTTGGTTGTGGTTAACACAGTGACAACTAAACAGAGATCCAGCATGTTGGTTGTGGTTAACACAGTGACAACTAAACAGAGATCCAACATGTTGGTTGTGGTTAACACAGTAATTCTTGAAGGTCAATTGTTCTATTTGATTCATTATCTCTTAGAAATGAAACATTTACTAACAGATACATTCAAACAGTGATTTAATTAATAGATAACTAATAAAAATAATACCAATATTAAAAGAGTAATATTATTAGTAATAACAATGTCTCACTTTCTCTTTTAATAATTTATCTCATTCTAGTGTTTTGTTCATCAGGTATGTTATTATGATGCTGTTACTGAATTCAGTTCATAATATTAATGTTAAGAAAAGTCTGTTCAGTGGTTTCATACCAAATTACACAGGAAGCAGGAGCTCATTGGAATTTAGAAAACAACACATGTTCTGATATTCTGAAAGAAGATTTACAATTTATACATAAAACATACACACATTGTAAAATAACCAGAATATAGGAATATATGAACAACATGTTATAATGTGACTTGACTACACCCAGTTAGCTATATGAACAACATGTTATAATGTGACTTGACTACACCCAGTTAGCTATATGAACAACATGTTATAATGTAACTTGACTACACCCAGTTAGCTATATGAACAACATGTTATAATGTGACTTGACTACACCCAGTTAGCTATATGAACAACATGTTATAATGTAACTTGACTACACCCAGTTAGCTATATGAACAACATGTTATAATGTGACTTGACTACACCCAGTTAGCTATATGAACAACATGTTATAATGTGACTTGACTACACCCAGTTAGCTATATGAACAACATGTTATAATGTGACTTGTCTACACCCAGTTAGCTATATGAACAACATGTTATAATGTGACTTGACTACACCCAGTTAGCTATATGAACAACATGTTATAATGTGACTTGACTACACCCAGTTAGCTATATGAACAACATGTTATAATGTGACTTGACGCCACCCAGTTAGCTATATGAACAACATGTTATAATGTGACTTGACTACACCCAGTTAGCTATATGAACAACATGTTATAATGTAGCTGTCCCAGGTGAAATGGACTGTTACATCTGAGTGTTTTACTGTCATTCACTATACTAAAATAACACCAGACATTTAATGTCTCTACACACTTTACAATAATCACTGGGAAGATTCTTACCTTGTAGCCTGAATTCACAACCAGAACATGTCAAGTCATTGAGATATTTTTCGTTGTGCTGAGAGATCACCTTCCTGATGACAAGTGTCTCTGTATCTATATTCTAGGTACAGTTGATCTTTGGATGTAATAATATCTGGTCAAAGTCTAGTGACACAACACCATAGTATATCATAACCATAACAGCAGTTTAACCTTTGGCCAGTAAAGGCCATGGCATATTATAACATGTAGAATCATTATGATGATCCAGGTTCATACTATAACATGTAGAATCATTATGATGATCCAGGTTCATATTATAACATGTAGAATCATTATGATGATCCAGGTTCATACTATGAATGTAGAATCATTATGATGATCCAGGTTCATACTATAAATGTAGACTCATTATGATGATCCAGGTTCATATTATAACATGTAGAATCATTATGATGATCCAGGTTCATATTATAACATGTAGAATCATTATGATGATCCAGGTTCATACTATGAATGTAGAATCATTATGATGATCCAGGTTCATATTATAACATGTAGAATCATTATGATGGGTCCAGGTTCATATTATAACATGTAGAATCATTATGATGATCCAGGTTCATATTATAACATGTAGACTCATTATGATGATCCAGGTTCATACTATAAATGTAGAATCATTATGATGATCCAGGTTCATACTATAACATGTAGAATCATTATGATGATCCAGGTTCATATTATAACATGTAGAATCATTATGATGATCCAGGTTCATATTATAACATGTAGAATCATTATGATGATCCAGGTTCATACTATAACATGTAGAATCATTATGATGATCCAGGTTCATACTATAACATGTAGAATCATTATGATGATCCAGGTTCATACTATAACATGTAGAATCATTATGATGATCCAGGTTCATACTATAACATGTAGAATCATTATGATGATCCAGGTTCATACTATAACATGTAGAAACATTATGATGATCCAGGTTCATACTATAACATGTAGAATCATTATGATGATCCAGGTTCATACTATAAATGTAGAATCATTATGATGATCCAGGTTCATACTATAAATGTAGAATCATTATGATGGGTCCAGGTTCAACATATTACTATATATCTCATGTTAGGTTAATGGACCATGGAAACCTACTGAGAATCTGCCATACAGAGAGAGATACAAATGAACATGATTAACATACATGAAACCTTGTTAAACACAACTCCATTTATGTTGTTCTCTCTGTTTACAGGACTAGAAGTCTGGTTAAAACACATCAATACAGAATTAATTATATGTCTTCAAACCTTAGACTCATGTCCATCAACATGCTGGCTTCACCCCAACCCAACCCAACCCAACCCCAACCCAACCCCAACCCTAACCCAACCCCAACCCTAACCCAACCCCAACCCTAACCCAACCCAACCCTAACCCAACCCTGTTTTTTAAACTATATAATAATAAATGTTACGTTTTAATTGAAGATGTGGAGGGTTCTAGAGGGAACTGGGAGAAAAACACTCCAGCTGGAGAGTCTGTACCCGAACTGCAACCCAGAACTTTTTAATCTGCACATCTGAGGCCACAGAATTGAACAACATCGACCCCAGGACTTATAAAAAGACCCAGACTCAGCATCCAGACTCAACCTCTCTAACTCCAGCCTTAACAAGGCGAACTGAACAACATCGACCCCAGGAGTTATAAAAAGACCCAGACTCAGCATCCAGACTCCACCTCTCTAAAGACCCAGACTCAGCATCCAGACTCCACCTCTCTAACTCCAGCCTCAACAAGGCGAACTGAACAACATCGACCCCAGGAGTTATAAAAAGACCCAGACTCAGCATCCAGACTCCACCTCTCTGACTCCAGCCTCAACAAGGTGAACTGGACAACATCTACTCAAGGAGTTATAAAAAGACCCAGACTCAGCATCCAGACTCCACCTCTCTAACTCCAGCCTCAACAAGGCGAACTGAACAACATCAACCCCAGGAGTTATAAAAAGACCCAGACTCAGCATCCAGACTCAACCTCACTAAAGACCCAGACTCAGCATCCAGACTCCACCTCTCTAAAGACCCAGACTCAGCATCCAGACTCAACCTCTCTAAAGACCCAGACTCGGCATCCAGACTCCACCTCTCTAAAGACCCAGACTCAGCATCCAGACTCCACCTCTCTAACTCCAGCCTCAACAAGGCGAACTGAACAACATCGACCCCAGGAGTTATAAAAAGACCCAGACTCAGCATCCAGACTCCACCTCTCTAAAGACCCATACTCAGCATCCAGACTCAACCTCTCTAAAGACCCAGACTCGGCATCCAGACTCCACCTCTCTAAAGACCCAGACTCAGCATCCAGACTCCACCTCTCTAACTCCAGCCTCAACAAGGCGAACTGAACAACATCGACCCCAGGAGTTATAAAAAGACCCAGACTCAGCATCCAGACTCCACCTCTCTAAAGACCCAGACTCAGCATCCAGACTCCACCTCTCTAACTCCAGCCTCAACAAGGCGAACTGAACAAAATCGACCCCAGGAGTTATAAAAAGACCCAGACTCAGCATCCAGACTCCACCTCTCTAAAGACCCAGACTCAGCCTCCAGACTCAACCTCTCTAACTCCAGCCTCAACAAGGCGAACTGAACAACATCGACCCCAGGAGTTATAAAAAGACCCAGACTCAGCATCCAGACTCCACCTCTCTAAAGACCCAGACTCAGCATCCAGACTCCACCTTTCTAAAGACCCAGACTCAGCATCCAGACTCAACCTCTCTAACTCCAGCCTCAACAAGGCGAACTGAACAACATCTACTTATGCTGGGCGCATAAGAGATACACACACAAACTGACACACACTACCATCACTACAGTGGAAACAATGTTGAACCATTCCTTAGAAACTCACGACAGACAACTCCCTAGGGCTACCCTTTCTTATCCCACTACAGAGCTCCCCTTCCCCTCAGCCTCCCCCCAGCCAATAACCACATTGGCTCCCGGTCCACTGGAACAACAACAGAACCCCTAGCATACAGCCTCAGCTCATTGGCTCCCGGTCCACTGGAAAAACAACAGAACCCCTGGCATACAGCCTCAGCTCATTGGCTCCCGGTCCACTGGAACAACAACAGAACCCCTGGCATACAGCCTCAGCTCAAATCCAGGCCCCACGACAGTTGATTTCTCTGCCCACCACTTCAGCACCAGTTCCTTTCTAATCCTCATTGGAGGACTTCCCTCCTTTACCCAAGTTCTCTCCCCTAGTTAAGCCTCAGGCTTCTCAAAAACGATCATCACCATTGGGACCACTTCCTGCCCCAACACAGTGCTCTTTAAACCAGAAGCTAAATAATCAGTATCCTCCTCTTCCTCAGACACAATCTTCTACTGAGATAGGGATCCGTACCTCAACATCCTCTTCCCCTGTTGCACCTTCGCAGACACAGATAGATGTCAGCAATATTGCCCCAAACAACTCCACATCTCATTCTAAGAACAACATGGCACCCACTCCCTCCCCATCTCATTCTAAGAACAACATGGCCCCCACTCCCTCCCCATCTCATTCTAATAACAACATGGCCCCCACTCCCTCCCCATCTCATTCTAAGAACAACATGGCCCCCACTCCCTCCCCATCTCATTCTAAGAACAACATGGCCCCCACTCCCTCCCTCCCCATCTCATTCTAAGAACAACATGGCCCCCACTCCCTCCCCATCTCATTCTAAGAACAACATGGCACCCACTCCCTCCCCATCTCATTCTAAGAACAACATGGCACCCACTCCCTCCCCATCTCATTCTAAGAACAACATGGCCCCCACTCCCTCCCTCCCCATCTCATTCTAAGAACAACATGGCCCCCACTCCCTCCCCATCTCATTCTAAGAACAACATGGCCCCCACCCACTCCCTCCCCATCTCATTCTAAGAACAACATGGCACCCACTCCCTCCCTCTCCATCTCATTCTAAGAACAACATGGCCCCCACTCCCTCCCTTTCTTCCAAAGTAAAAGGAAAGGAGATTATGAGAACCCCGACCTCCACTTCTCCTCATGACCCACAGAGATTAAACAACCCAGGGACCACCCAGGAGAACAGTATTCAAAGTATCATTGGTCCCCCATCGCCCACCTGCATTCCTATATGTTTTAATACCCAATTAAAATGAAACATTCTGTCAATTCCTAAGAATTTGTAAGACTCTTATTTGCATGAAATGGACAGAGACCAGTCTCAAAATCTATCAGCAGCGTTTATTCTCGAGAGTACTGAACATGATACAGTTTACCACAGGTTATAAACTGAAAATGACGTCATTAGTTTTCGTACTACCCCGTCTCATCTCCGCTCCAGTACAATGTCTGTATGGTTCTCAAGACTTAGATAATTTATGATCCGAGCCAAGGTCTGCCTGTGTAGATTAGCATTCTAACCAGTCTGGCTATAAGTTCATTCATTTCTACCAAGGAACAGACAGTCATTGTTCTAATTCTTGATTATATTTACACACATTATATTCAGTACTAAGGTTAAAAGAAAATTCATACATATACAGTAACATAATAGTATTCTGATTAGTACATATACAGTAACATAATAGTATTCTGAATAGTACATATACAGTAACATAATAGTATTCTGATTAGTACAGATACAGTAACATAATAGTATTCTGATTAGTACATATACAGTATCATAATAGTATTCTGATTAGTACATATACAGTAACATAATAGTATTCTGAATAGTACATATACAGTAACATAATAGTATTCTGATTAGTTACATATACAGTAACATAATAGTATTCTGATTAGTCAGTCCTGATTGAAATGTATACATAATTAGTCATTATTGATAAAAATTCCCTTAACATCACCCCAAACATACATTTAGAGGCATCGTTAAATCACAAATTATACGTTTTCATAGGATTTCCTCCTGCAAACAGGAACTGGGAAAAGCAATTCAAACATTATTTCATGCACTCAAACAGAGAGGTCACTCTAAACGATATCTCAGAACCATAAAAAGCAGCACCTTGGGGGCCCTCTCTCCCAGTCAACCTACACACTCACATAACACAAGTCTGTTAATCACTCTTTTGGACCCCAACCTCCATTATAGAGGTTACGGAGACATTTCCAAATCCTCCCCTTCCCCTGATTTCAACCCTGACCACAACCCTAACCCCTAACCCATTTTTTTTTTGTTTTACCTTTATTTAACTAGGCAAGTCAGTTAAGAACAAATTCTTATTTTCAATGACGGCCTAGGAACAGTGGGTTAACTGCCTGTTCAGGTGCAGAACAACAGATTTGTACCTTGTCAGCTCGGGGATTCAAACTTTCAATTTCTAGTCCAACGCACTAACCACTAGGCTACCCTGCCGCCCCAACGCTAACCCTTACCCTAATTCGGGTTCGTATCCTGCTCCTGACCATAACCATAACCCAACCCCTAACGCTAACCCTAACCTTAACCTTAACCCCACCCCTAACCCCACCTAACCCTAACTCTAACCCTAACCTTAACCCCACCCCTAACCCCACCACTAACCCTAACTCTAACCCTAACCTTAACCCTCCTAGAACAACAGATTTGGAAATTGACCCCCCTCGGAACAACAATCTTCTTTCCTCCTCTCATTCCCCTTCCGAGCAGCAGACAATCCTCATCCCCCTAGTTACTACATTCTCACATAGGATCAGACCGTTACATCAGGTGTTCAAACACAATTTTTCCATCACCCAACAGGCACACACACCCCTCCAGCCGTATAGAATAATCTCAGCATTTAGGAGGAATAAGAGCCTCATCCAAGCTAAATACAGTACCAAGCCCCCACAACCACCCAAACCCTACACGGCCCACTTCAGACCAAGAAAATTCATTTCAAACTCATACAGCAAGACCTCCACTCCAGTTTTAGACTCCATTTCACTCTACACTGCAAATGTCATATATATAATCACTTGCACATTTTGCAAAAAACACTACATTGGGGAAACCCAGTATACAATAGAAAATAGACTTAAACAACATCTATACAATATCAAACGGGCCCATTTACACACAGAACTAGTGACTCATTTCCAGGATCACCCCATCACTTACCTCAATATATCAGGATTACAGTCGTGTTCTGGGTGGACCAGTGGGCAGTGAAAAGCAGTGGAACGTAGGTGGATAAGAGACTTACAAACAATTACACCTAGCGGTCTGAATGAGCATTTTTAACTGGTACGATAGGATCAATTACACCTAGCGGTCTGAATGAGCGTTTTTAACTGGTACGATAGGATCAATTACACCTAGCGGTCTGAATGAGCGTTTTTAACTGGTACGATAGGATCAATTACACCTAGCGGTCTGAATGAGCGTTTTTAACTGGTACGATAGGATCAATTACACCTAGCGGTCTGAATGAGCGTTTTTAACTGGCACGATAGGATCAATTACACCTAGCGGTCTGAATGAGCGTTTTTAACTGGTACGATAGGATCAATTACACCTAGCGGTCTGAATGAGCGTTTTTAACTGGTACGATAGGATCAATTACACCTAGCGGTCTGAATGAGCGTTTTTAACTGGTACGATAGGATCAATTACACCTAGCGGTCTGAATGAGCGTTTTTAACTGGTACGATAGGATCAATTACACCTAGCGGTCTGAATGAGCGTTTTTAACTGGTACGATAGGATCAATTACACCTAGCGGTCTGAATGAGCGTTTTTAACTGGTAAGATAGGATCAATTGAAGGGCATAGCACTTGTTTACAGGGTTCTCAAGGAGTTGGAAGAAGGAGGCACCATGAAACAAAAAACAATAAATAAAGTTTGTGTGGCTTTTATTATATTTAACAGATTCTTATTTATAATAGTTTTATTCCTTTTGTTTTTATGTATTTCAATTTGTTTTAACAACTCAGCACTTGATCTTATAGCACTTTTATAGATATATGGGCTTTTAACTGTGTTGGTTTATGTACTAATAAAGCATCTATCCCTTGACCCCTTGTATATTTTAACATCTTAGTCCCTTCATGGTCCTAGATAACCACTCAGACTATCATTTTTAGAAGCAATATGAACCTACTTACGTTTGTTAAGGTTTTTAGGAGTCAGTCTAGTGTATTTTAACAATAGAATGTATTCAGATTGGAGGGGTACACAAGAATAGACCTGTGCATCACAAGACAAATCAGTCTCTTTTTAACCCTACTCAAATTCAAAACCTAAGCCTAAACCAACCCTAACCCAACCCAACCCTAACCTAACACTTACCCAAACCCAACCCTAAACCAACGCTAACCCAACCCTAACCCAACCCAACCCTAACCCAACCTTAAACCAACCCTAACCCAACCAAACCCCAACCCCACCCCACCCCTAACCCTAACCCAACCCTAACCTAACCCTAACCCAACCCTAACCCTAACCCAACCTAACCCAACCCTAAACCAACCCAACCCAACACTAACCCAACCCAAACCTACCCTACCCCTAACCCATCCCTAACCCAACCCAACTCAACCCTAACCCAACCCTAACCCAACCCTAACCCAACCCAACCCTAAACCAACCCAACCCTAACCCATCCCTAACCCAACCCTACCCTAACCCTAACCCATCCCTAACCCAACCCAACTCAACCCTAACCCATCCCTAACCCAACCCTAACCCAACCCCAACCCAACCCAACCCTAACCCAACCTAACCCAACCCAACACTAACCCAACCCAAACCTACCCTATCCTACCGTACCCTAACCCTAACCCAACCCTAACCCTAACCCAACCCAACCCTAACCCAACCCAACCCTAACCCTAACCCTAACCCAACCCTAACCCAACCCAACCCTAGCTCCAAGCAGCAGCACTGTGGCAATGACTTATACCAAGTTGTTTGAGTGAATGTATCAATAGGAGAGGGGGATTTAAATAAGAAAGCCTACTATATTTAATACACCATAAACTAGTGAATGTAACAATAGGAGAGGGGGATACAGTGCCTTGCGAAAGTATTCGGCCCCCTTGAACTTTTAGACCTTTTGCCACATTTCAGGCTTCAAACATAAAGATATAAAACTGTATTTTTTTGTGAAGAATCAACAACAAGTGGGACACAATCATGAAGTGGAACGACATTTATTGGATATTTCAAACTTTTTTAACAAATCAAAAACTGAAAAATTGGGCGTGCAAAATTATTCAGCCCCCTTAAGTTAATACTTTGTAGCGCCACCTTTTGCTGCGATTACAGCTGTAAGTCGCTTGGGGTATGTCTCTATCAGTTTTGCACATCGAGAGACTGAAATTTTTTCCCATTCCTCCTTGCAAAACAGCTCGAGCTCAGTGAGGTTGGATGGAGAGCATTTGTGAACAGCAGTTTTCAGTTCTTTCCACAGATTCTCGATTGGATTCAGGTCTGGACTTTGACTTGGCCATTCTAACACCTGGATATGTTTATTTTTGAACCATTCCATTGTAGATTTTGCTTTATGTTTTGGATCATTGTCTTGTTGGAAGACAAATCTCCGTCCCAGTCTCAGGTCTTTTGCAGACTCCATCAGGTTTTCTTCCAGAATGGTCCTGTATTTGGCTCCATCCATCTTCCCATCAATTTTAACCATCTTCCCTGTCCCTGCTGAAGAAAAGCAGGCCCAAACCATGATGCTGCCACCACCATGTTTGACAGTGGGGATGGTGTGTTCAGCTGTGTTGCTTTTACGCCAAACATAACGTTTTGCATTGTTGCCAAAAAGTTCAATTTTGGTTTCATCTGACCAGAGCACCTTCTTCCACATGTTTGGTGTGTCTCCCAGGTGGCTTGTGGCAAACTTTAAACGACACTTTTTATGGATATCTTTAAGAAATGGCTTTCTTCTTGCCACTCTTCCATAAAGGCCAGATTTGTGCAATATACGACTGATTGTTGTCCTATGGACAGAGTCTCCCACCTCAGCTGTAGATCTCTGCAGTTCATCCAGAGTGATCATGGGCCTCTTGGCTGCATCTCTGATCAGTCTTCTCCTTGTATGAGCTGAAAGTTTAGAGGGACGGCCAGGTCTTGGTAGATTTGCAGTGGTCTGATACTCCTTCCATTTCAATATTATCGCTTGCACAGTGCTCCTTGGGATGTTTAAAGCTTGGGAAATCTTTTTGTATCCAAATCCGGCTTTAAACTTCTTCACAACAGTATCTCGGACCTGCCTGGTGTGTTCCTTGTTCTTCATGATGCTCTCTGCGCTTTTAACGGACCTCTGAGACTATCACAGTGCAGGTGCATTTATACGGAGACTTGATTACACACAGGTGGATTGTATTTATCATCATTAGTCATTTAGGTCAAAATTGGATCATTCAGAGATCCTCACTGAACTTCTGGAGAGAGTTTGCTGCACTGAAAGTAAAGGGGCTGAATAATTTTGCACGCCCAATTTTTCTGTTTTTGATTTGTTAAAAAAGTTTGAAATATCCAATAAATGTCGTTCCAATTCATGATTGTGTCCCACTTGTTGTTGATTCTTCACAAAAAAATACAGTTTTATATCTTTATGTTTGAAGCCTGAAATGTGGCAAAAGGTCGCAAAGTTCAAGGGGGCCGAATACTTTCGCAAGGCACTGTATATATAATATAACCTACTATATTTAATACACCATAAACTAGTGAATGTAACAATAGGAGAGGGGGATATATATAATATAGCCTACTATATTTAATACACCATTAACTAGTGAATGTAACAATAGGAGAGGGGGATATATATAATATAGCCTACTATATTTAACACACCATAAACTAGTGAATGTAACAATAGGAGAGGGGGATATATATAATATAACCTACTATATTTAATACACCATTAACTAGTGAATGTAACAATAGGAGAGGGGGATATATATAATATAGCCTACTATATTTAACACACCATAAACTAGTGAATGTAACAATAGGAGAGGGGGATATATATAATATAGCCTACTATATTTAATACACCATGAACTAGTGAATGTAACAATAGGAGAGGGGGATATATATAATATAGCCTACTATATTTAATACACCATAAACTAGTGAATGTAACAATAGGAGAGGGGGATATATATAATATAGCCTACTATATTTAATACACCATTAACTAGTGAATGTAACAATAGGAGAGGGGGATATATATAATATAGCCTACTATATTTAATACACCATTAACTAGTGAATGTAACAATAGGAGAGGGGGATATATATAATATAACCTACTATATTTAATACGCCATTAACTAGTGAATGTAACAATAGGAGAGGGGGATATATATAATATAGCCTACTATATTTAATACACCATAAACTAGTGAATGTAACAATAGGAGAGGGGGATATATATAATATAACCTACTATATTTAATACACCATTAACTAGTGAATGTAACAATAGGAGAGGGGGATATATATAATATAACCTACTATATTTAATACACCATTAACTAGTGAATGTAACAATAGGAGAGGGGGATATATATAATATAGCCTACTATATTTAATACACCATTAACTAGTGAATGTAACAATAGGAGAGGGGGATATATATAATATAGCCTACTATATTTAATACACCATAAACTAGTGAATGTAACAATAGGAGAGGGGGATATATATAATATAGCCTACTATATTTAATACACCATTAACTAGTGAATGTAACTATAGGAGAGGGGGATATATATAATATAACTTACTATATTTAATACACCATTAACTAGTGTTTTTTAACAGTTTCACTAATTAATTTTAATTAACTTAATAATTATGACACACCCCTCACTATTGTCATTGGTTTAGTAATTATGACACACCCCTCACTATTGTCATTGGTTTAGTAATTATGACACACCCCTCACTATTGTCATTGGTTTAGTAATTATGACACACCCCTCTCTATTGTCATTGGTTTAGCAATTATGACACACCCCTCACTATTGTCATTGGTTGCACTACTTGCACTGTTTGTCTACATAACCTGGTTCAAGTATTCATGACATCACCCTGAAGAAGACAGTGATGCTGAAACGTTGGTAAAAACCCAATAAATTACTGGGAGTTTATATATGGAGTTTATATACGGAGTTCATATATGGAGTTTATATATGGAGTTTATATATGGAGTTTATATACGGAGTTTATATATGGAGTTTATATATGGAGTTTATATATGGAGTTTATATATGGAGTTTATATATGGAGTTTATACATGGAGTTTATATATGGAGTGTGGAACTCTATTTATTTTGATAGTTTATAGTTTATTCATCGTTAGTCAGCACCTCCACACAAAATATTGTTTCTTGGTGTGTGTCAGCTTAATGTTATTTATTGTCCCAGACCACAACAACATCTCTGAGTTCTTTATTTGATTGGAATGTTCCGTCAGCAGGGAAATGAAGACCAGTTTGATCCAGTTTGATACATTGTTCCCATAATGGAGCCAAATTAGTAGAATGCTGGAGCTCATCTTTCAGCACCTCTATGACTTTATTAAACTTCTCTTCCTCTAGTCCCACTTTAAAGGGAGAATCTGGTCCGTCTGTCTTCATTTCAGTAGTTATTATTCTGAAACCTCTCCTGACGGTGATACCCACTTCCCCAGAGAATAGTTATGGTATTGGGTACCCACTTAGCCAGAGAATAGTTATGGTATTGATAGCCACTTCTCCAGAGAATAGTTATGGTATTGATACCCACCTCCCCAGAGAAAAGTTATGGTATTGATACCCACTTCCCCAGAGAATAGTTATGGTATTGATACCTACTTCGCCAGAGAATAGTTATGGTATTGATACCCACTTCCCCAGAGAATAGTTATGGTATTGATACCCACTTCCCCAGAGAATAGTTATGGTATTGATACCCACTTCCCCAGAGAATAGTTATGATATTGATACCCACTTCCCCAGATAATAGTTATGGTTTTTGTGCCTTTTAATTGGTAACGGCACTTAATACCTTGTATTAGAACCAAAACTATAGTGTCTGTTAATGTTTTACTGGAGAATATGGGAGACCTAATGGCTTCCAGTTTTACACCTCACATATCACTGTTGTTGATAACAACAGTTATTCACATTTGTCTTCCTATTTCCACAAATTGTCACAAATGTTATTTGGCACTTAATATGCTCTTATTATAGTCATTTCTTTATTTCACCTTTTGAGATGGAAAACTGTTTTTTTATTTTAGTTACTAATTTGAATGTGTTCTTTATGACAGAATGTTAGAATGTGTTCTTTATGACATAATGTTAGAATGTGTTCTTTATGACAGAATGTTAGAATGTGTTCTTTATGACAGAATGTTAGAATGTGTTCTTTATGACAGAATGTTAGAATGTGTTCTTTATGACAGAATGTTAGAATGTGTTCTTTATGACAGAATGTTAGAATGTGTTCTTTATGACAGAATGTTAGAATGTGTTCTTTATGACAGAATGTTAGAATGTGTTCTTTATGACAGAATGTTAGAATGTGTTCTTTATGACAGAATGTTAGAATGTGTTCTTTATGACAGAATGTTAGAATGTGTTCTTTATGACAGAATGTTAGAATGTGTTCTTTATGACATAATGTTAGAATGTGTTCTTTATGACAGAATGTTAGAATGTGTTCTTTATGACAGAATGTTAGAATGTGTTCTTTATGACAGAATGTTAGAATGTGTTCTTTATGACAGAATGTTAGAATGTGTTCTTTATGACAGAATGTTAGAATGTGTTCTTTATGACAGAATGTTAGAATGTGTTCTTTATGACAGAATGTTAGAATGTGTTCTTTATGACAGAATGTTAGAATGTGTTCTTTATGACAGAATGTTAGAATGTGTTCTTTATGACAGAATGTTAGAATGTGTTCTTTATGACAGAATGTTAGAATGTGTTCTTTATGACAGAATGTTAGAATGTGTTCTTTATGACAGAATGTTAGAATGTGTTCTTTATAACAGAATGTTAGAATGTGTTCTTTATGACAGAATGTTAGAATGTGTTCTTTATGACAGAATGTTAGAATGTGTTCTTTATGACATAATGTTAGAATGTGTTCTTTATGACAGAATGTTAGAATAGGTTGTTTATGACAGAATGTTAGAATGTGTTCTTTATGACAGAATGTTAGAATGTGTTCTTTATGACAGAATGTTAGAATGTGTTCTTTATGACAGAATGTTAGAATGTGTTCTTTATGACAGAATGTTAGAATGTGTTCTTTATGACAGAATGTTAGAATGTGTTCTTTATGACAGAATGTTAGAATGTGTTCTTTATAACAGAATGTTAGAATGTGTTCTTTATAACAGAATGTTAGAATGTGTTCTTTATGACAGAATGTTAGAATGTGTTCTTTATGACAGAATGTTAGAATGTGTTCTTTATAACAGAATGTTAGAATGTGTTCTTTATGACAGAATGTTAGAATGTGTTCTTTATGACAGAATGTTAGAATGTGTTCTTTATGACAGAATGTTAGAATGTGTTCTTTATGACAGAATGTTAGAATGTGTTCTTTATGACAGAATGTTAGAATGTGTTCTTTATGACAGAATGTTAAAATGTGTTCTTTATGACAGAATGTTAGAATGTGTTCTTTATGACAGAATGTTAGAATGTGTTCTTTATAACAGAATGTTAGAATGTGTTCTTTATAACAGAATGTTAGAATGTGTTCTTTATGACAGAATGTTAGAATGTGTTCTTTATGACAGAATGTTAGAATGTGTTCTTTATAACAGAATGTTAGAATGTGTTCTTTATGACAGAATGTTAGAATGTGTTCTATATGACAGAATGTTAGAATGTGTTCTATATGACAGAATGTTAGAATGTGTTCTTTATGACAGAATGTTAGAATGTGTTCTTTATGACAGAATGTTAGAATGTGTTCTTTATAACAGAATGTTAGAATGTGTTCTTTATGACAGAATGTTAAAATGAGGGGATGTTTTAGTTATGAATATAAACTGGTAACAATCTAGTGGCCAATCTTCATTGTAAAAGGCCCAACATGTTTCTGATAAGATTTCAGTTTGACTTGGATGGATATTTGATGTGGTTGAAAAACTATCAGCTTTTATGATGCTGATAAAGAGGCACATTAACAGACGGCCTCTAACTGAGCAGTGTAGTCTATAGGTTATACACTGAGTGGACTAGATATTACTCTAACTGAGCAGTGTAGTCTATAGGTTATACACTGAGTGGACTAGATATTACTCTAACTGAGCAGTGTAGTCTATAGGTTATACACTGAGTGGACTAGATATTACTCTAACTGAGAAGTGTAGTCTATAGGTTATACACTGAGTGGACTAGATATTACTCTAACTGAGCAGTGTAGTCTATAGGTTATACACTGAGTGGACTAGATATTACTCTAACTGAGCAGTGTAGTCTATAGGTTATACACTGAGTGGACTAGATATTACTCTAACTGAGAAGTGTAGCCTATAGGTTATACACTGAGTGGACTAGATATTACTCTAACTGAGCAGTGTAGTCTATAGGTTATACACTGAGTGGACTAGATATTACTCTAACTGAGCAGTGTAGTCTATAGGTTATACACTGAGTGGACTAGATATTACTCTAACTGAGCAGTGTAGCCTGTAGGTTATACACTGAGTGGACTAGAAATGAAGGACACCTTCCTAACATTGAGTTCCGCAGGGATGATGACCCATGTTGACTCCAATGCTTCCCACAGTTGTCAAGTTGGCTGGATGTCCTTTGGGTGGTGGAACATGAGCGTGAAAAACCCAGCAGTGTTGCAGTTCTTGACACAAACCAGTGCGCCTGGCACCTACTACAATACCCCGTTCAAAGGCACTTAAAACTTTTGTCTTGCTCATTCACCCTCTGAATGACACACATACACAATCCATGTCTCAATTGTCTACAGGCTTAAAAATCCTTCTTTAAAACTTCTCTAGGAAAGGGGGCAGCATTTTCACTTTGGATGAATTGCGTGCCCAGAGTGAACTGCCTCCTACTCTGTCCCAGATGCTAATATATGCATATTATTATTACTATTGGATATAAAACACTCTGACGTTTCTAAACCTGTTTGAATGATGTCTGTGACTATAACAGAACCTATATTGCAGGCAAACACCTGAGAAAAAATCCAAACAGGAAGTGAGTATTCTGAGGCTGGTCGATTTTCAACTCATCGCCTATTCAAATCCCAGTAAGATATGGATCTGTTTGCACTGCCTACACCTTCCACTAGATGTCAACAGTCTGTAGAACGTTGAATGAAGCCTCTACTGTGATGTGGGGCTGGATGGGAGGTGTTTGAGTCAGTGGTCTGGCAGAGAGCCAGTTCCTGGTCATGCGCATTCCACATGATATCGCCTTACTTCTGTAGACACAAAGTAATTCTCCGGTTGGAACGTTATTGAATATTTATGATAACAACATCTTGAAGATTGATTCTCTACTTAGTTTGAGAAGTTTAGTCGACCAGTAATATAACTTTATGAAGTTTTCGCCCGAAGTTTAAGCGTTTGGACATGTGTAGCAAAAGTAGCTACTTGTACATAATTAATGGCCATTATCGAAAAAACAAACAATTTATTGTGGAACTAGGATTCCTGTGAGTGCATTATGATGAAGATCATCAAAGGTAAGGGAATATTTATGATGTAATTTCGTATTTCTGTTGACTCCAACATGGCGGAGAAATGTTGTTTATATCTGAGCGCCGTCTCAGATTATTGCATGGTTTGCTTTTTCCGTAAAGTTTTTTTGAAATCTGACACAGCGGTTGCATTAACTTTTTATGGCTGCAATCCCGATATCGGGATAAGTGTCATCAACAACCGCTGAATAGCATAGCGCTACGTACAATAAATATTACTATAAATATTTATATTAATGAAATCACAAGTGCAATATAGGAAAACACAGCTTAGCCTTTTGTTAATCCACCTGTCGTGTCAGATTTTGAAATTATACAGCGAAAGCAATCCCAGCGTTTGTGTAAGTTTATCGATCGCACGATAAAACATTAAGTACACTTAGCATCAGGTAGATCGATCACGAAAATCAGAAAAGCAATCAAATTAAAAATGTACCTTAGATGATCTTCGGATGTTCACTCACGAGACTCCCAGTTACACAACATTTTTCAAAATAAAAGCCTGAAACTATGTATGAAGACTGTTGACAGCTTTGGGGAAGCGATAGGAAAATAGAAGCCACTTCCTGTTTAGATTTTCCTCAGGGTTTCTACTGCAATATCAGTTCTGTATAACTCACAGACAATACTCACAGACAATATTTTGACCGTTTTGGAAACTTTAGAGTGTTTTCTATCCAATAACAATAATATAATGCATATATTAGCAACTGAGACTGAGGAGCTGTTTACAATGGGCACCTTTTCATCCAAGCTACTCAATACTGCCCCTGCAGCCATAAAAAGTTCACCTTTCTCCTCCCTTTCATCTACAATTGACAAATAAGGAATCATAGCTTTCACCTGGATTCACCTGGTCAGTTTGTCATGGAAAGAAAGGTGTCCTTAATGTTTTATACATTCATGGATTTTGTTATGTAACCTATTGTTTTCTCTTTATTCAACCTGCCATCTACCCACCTGGGGACTGAGGGTTATGAGAGAACCCCCACATCACTAGCTTGCATGTTCTGCAGCCTTGTAAAGATAAGGAGGGGATGACTGGGAGGCAGGTTGGTATTTATTGTCATGAATCTTGCCCTGGAGGCAGATCAGCAAAGTGGTCACTAGCTGGCACAGGCACCAAGTAATAAAATCAGATTTTAATCCTAACCTTGACCCTAACCACACTGCTCATCCTTCTCTTAAATTATAACCATAAAACAACATTATTTTTTCACAGCCAATTCTGATTTTGCAGCTGGCATATCTAGAGGAAATCACACAGTTCTGCCTCCAGGTAAATTCATGACAAACATCAACCTGCGACTGGAAGAAGCAATGAAGAATCAATAACAAATGTATTTTCACAATGAACAATGCCTTTTCTTGTTTCAAATAGTTTTATTATGAAAAGTACAATATTTCCATACATACTTGAACAACTATGGAGCGTAATTGTACAATTTGTTTTTTTTCCAAAAAATATGTTATTGTAAGAGTTTAAGTGTTTAAACAGAGGATCCATCTAAAACAGTATAAAACAAGATGATAAACAGAGGATCCATCTAAAACAGTATAAAACAAGATGATAAACAGAGGATCCATCTAAAACAGTATAAAACAAGATGATAAACAGAGGATCCATCTAAAACAGTATAAAACAAGATGATAAACAGAGGATCCATCTAAAACAGTATAAAACAAGATGATAAGCAGAGGATCCATCTAAAACAGTATAAAACAAGATGATAAACAGAGGATCCATCTAAAACAGTATAAAACAAGATGATAAACAGAGGATCCATCTAAAACAGTATAAAACAAGATGATAAACAGAGGATCCATCTAAAACAGTATAAAACAAGATGATTAACAGAGGATCCATCTAAAACAGTGTTATTGTAAGAGGTCCTCACAACTATAGGAAGACGCGCATGTGTGTCCAGTGTGTGTCCAGAGTGTGTGTGTGTCCAGTGTGTGTCCAGTGTATGTGTGTGTGTCCAGTGTGTGTGTGTGTGTGTTTGTCCAGTGAGTGTGTGTGTCCAGTGTGTGTGTGTCCTGTGTGTGTGTGTGTCCTGTGTGTATATGTTTGTCCAGTGTGTGTGTGTGTGTCCACTGTGTTTGTGTGTGTGTTTGTCTAGTGTGTATTTGTCCAGTGTGTGTGTGTGTGTGTGTGTCCAGTGTATGTCTGTGAGTCCAGTGTGTGTGTGTGTGAGTCCATTGTGTGTGTGTGTGTGTGTCCAGTGTGTGTCCAGTGTGAGTGTGTGTGTGTGTCCAGTGTGTGTCTGTGAGTCCATTGTGTGTGTGTGTCCAGTGTGTGTGTGTATCCAGTATGTGTGTCCAGCAGGTGTGTGTGTCCAGTGTGTGTGTGTGTGTGTGTGTGTGTGTGTACAGTGTGAGTGTGCGTGTGTCCAGTGTGTGTTCAGCAGGTGTGTGTGTGTGTGTCCTGTGTGTTTCTCCAGTGTGTGTGTGTTTTTATCCAGTGTGTGTCCAGTGTGTGTGTGTGTCCAGTGTGAGTGTGTGTGTGTCCAGTGTGTGTCCAGCAGGTGTGTGTGTGTTTGTCCAGTGTGTGTGTGTTTTTGTCCAGTGTGTGTGTGTTTGTTTGTCCAGTGTGTGTGTGTGTGTGTGTCTTTGCCCAGTGTGTGTGTGTGTGTGTGTCTTTGTCCAGTGTGTGTGTGATTGTCCAGTGTGTGTCCAGCAGGTGTGTGTGTGTTTGTCCAGTGTGTGTTTCTCCAGTGTGTGTGTGTCTTTGCACAGTGTGTGTGTGTGTGTGTGTCTTTGCCCAGTGTGTGTGTGTGTGTGTCTTTGCCCAGCGTGTGTGTGTTTGTCCAGTGTTTGTGTGTGTTTGTATTTGTCCAGTGTGTGTGTCTTTGTCCAGTGTGTGTGTGTGTGTATATGAGTCCAGTGTGTGTGTGAGTCCAGTGTGAGTGTGTGTGTGTGTGTGTGTGTGTGTGTGTCCAGTGTGTGTGTGTGTGTGAATCCAGTGTGTGTGTGTGTGTCCAGTGTGTGTTTGTGTGTGTGTGTGTGTGTGTGTCCAGTGTGTGTGTGTGTGTGTGTCCAGTGTGTGTGTGTGTCCAGTGTGTGTGTGTGTGTGTCCAGTGTGTGTGTGTGTGTCTCCAGTGTGTGTCCAGTGTGTGTGTGTGTCCAGTGTGTGTGTGTGTGTGTGTGTGTGTGTGTGTGTGTGTGTGTGTTTGTCCAGTGTGTATCACTGACAAAGGGACACTGAGTCGCCAACACCCCAAACCCAAAACCCTGGATAGAGGGGCTCAGTGAATGTGGAGGTGAATGTGTACAGGTGGGTCAGTGTGTCAGAGGAGGCTCTATAGAAGGACAGAGTGCCGGCAGGCCAGTCCAGATACACTCCTACTCTGTGGGGGCTGGAGGAGGGGACGTCTATGGTAGTGGGTTTATTATTATGCCAGGCAATGTAACGGTTGTCATAGCAGAACAGACTCCAGGACTTGTCATTCCATCCAAGACAACAGTCCTTAACCCCTCCTCTCCTGTTGATTCCTTTATATGTCACTCCTATAACAGCCCTTCTCCCACTCCACTCTACCTCCCAGTAACAGCGCCCAGTCAGACCCTCTCTACACAGCACCTGTCCACAGTCCTCAAATCTCTCTGGGTGATCAGGATACGGCTGCTCCTCTCTCCTACATGTCACCTTTCTGTTCTCCTCAGACAGAGAGAGGCGTCTGTGTACTGTGTTTAGGTCCAGTGTGAGAAAACAGACATCTGATGGATGAAACCAGACACAATATTAGAAATCATCATCATTCACATTAGAATGTTAACTCACTTTTCACTAATTCATTGAATGTAGATGTTTCTAGGTATCAAAAGGAGAAGTTAAGGTAACTTGAGACTTGTTGAATGATCATATGTTATACTGTATGGTAATATAAAACACACTTATTCCCATTAATTACACAAACACACACACACACACACACACACACACACAGTCAAAGTAACTCTTTGTAAACGTTGGTGTCCCTGATTTCTGCTTCTGTAGAACTACAGCTGATATTTAATGTGACCAAGTCAGTAATGATGGTGGTCTTTGACTTTGACTTAACTTGAATTAAGACTTATTCTTAGTCATATTCTTCACAGCAGTCAAAACTCACATTTTCTAAGTCCAGGTTTCATTCTGTTCTCTCCACCATGTTCCACACTGTAGCGGTAAGCAGAAGAACAGACAGTCATTGAGTGATACACCTGAACTCACACACACACACACACACACACACACACACTGGACACACTGGACACATAGCGTATAACTTTAAGCAAATGTTAGTCTGCGCGTGTGTCCAATGTGTGTGTGTGTGTGTGTGTGTCATTGAGAGATTGTCACTGAACACACACACACTGAACTCACACACCCAGAGTCAGCATATAACTTTGTCCAAGTGGTGGTCAGAATGTTTGTCTTAACTGGCCTGATAAGTCAAACATGTCTGATATGAACATTGACATAAACCCTCTACATACTTGAGTTTCTCCAGTCTGCAGTGTGGATCCTCCAGTCCAGCAGAGAGCAGTCTGACTCCTGAGTCTCCTGGGTGATTGTAGCTCAGGTCCAGCTCTCTCAGGTGTGAGGGGTTTGACCTCAGAGCTGAGAGCAGAGAAGCACAGCCTTCCTCTGTGACTAGACAGCCTGAAAGCCTGCAAAGAGTCAAATCATATTAAAACCACACTGATATTCTTTGGTGGTGAAAATAGTGGCAGTATATTTTTCAACATATTCAGATATATCTGTGTCCTGAAACCTGCCATATCTATTCATAAAATAGTGTATAATCATAAAAAATGACAAATGATCAAAGTATTGCCTGCAGATAGAAACATGTATAGTACAAATATTATAGTAGACTGACCAGACCAGTTTAAAAAGCAGTATCAGTCAGAAGACAGACAGTGAGGTATCAGATTTAGATTGTATTGAGTATACAGTCCACACCATATCTATTTAGACAGTGAGGTATCAGATTTAGATTGTATTGAGTATACAGTCCACACCATATATATTTAGACAGTGAGGAATCAGATTTAGATTGTATTGAGTATACAGTCCACACCATATCTATTTAGACAGTGAGGAATCAGATTTAGATTGTATTGAGTATACAGTCCACACCATATCTATTTAGACAGTGAGGTATCAGATTTAGATTGTATTGAGTATACAGTCCACACCATATCTATTTAGACAGTGAGGTATCAGATTTAGATTGTATTGAGTATACAGTCCACACCATATCTATTTAGACAGTGAGGTATCAGATTTAGATTGTATTGAGTATACAGTCCACACCATATCTATTTAGACAGTGAGGTATCAGATTTAGATTGTATTGAGTATACAGTCCACACCATATCTATTTAGACAGTGAGGTATCAGATTTAGATTGTATTGAGTATACAGTCCACACCATATATATTTAGACAGTGAGGTATCAGATTTAGATTGTATTGAGTATACAGTCCACACCATATCTATTTAGACAGTGAGGAATCAGATTTAGATTGTATTGAGTATACAGTCCACACCATATCTATTTAGACAGTGAGGTATCAGATTTAGATTGTATTGAGTATACAGTCCACACCATATATATTTAGACAGTGAGGTATCAGATTTAGATTGTATTGAGTATACAGTCCACACCATATCTATTTAGACAGTGAGGAATCAGATTTAGATTGTATTGAGTATACAGTCCACACCATATCTATTTAGACAGTGAGGTATCAGATTTAGATTGTATTGAGTATACAGTCCACACCATATATATTTAGACAGTGAGGTATCAGATTTAGATTGTATTGAGTATACAGTCCACACCATATCTATTTAGACAGTGAAGCTAACATTTCAAATGTGGCTCTATTCTCCAACATTTTTGGATTTGAGGTCAAATGTTTCATATGAGGTGACAGTTTATAATGTCACCTTTAATTTGAGGGTATTTTAAGACATATGTGTTTCAATATTAAAAATGAAAACAATTTATGTTTCCAGTCTCCCCATTTGAAGAAGTCTTAAGTATTCTGAACAATTCACTCATAGTGTATTAAAATAGTCAAACATTTAGTTTTTTGTCGTAAACTCGTTGGTTGCATTTGCAGTTTGTTTTGGTTGTGTTTTGCCCAATAATAAAATGGTGGATGATGAGTGGAGTACTTTTCTGTCTAAGAGAGTAGATAACATGTTTCTAAACAATAATAAATGAATCCTGATGATGCCATGATTAAGAAAAATCATGAAAGAATCATGAATAATAATGAATGAGAAAGTTACAGAGGCTACAACAAAACATGCTAACCTCTCACCATGACCAATAACAGAGACTACAACAAAACATGCTAACCTCTCACCATGACCAATAACAGAGACTACAACAAAACATGTTAACCTCTCACCATTACCAATAACAGAGGCTACAACAAAACATGCTAACCTCTCACCATTACCAATAACAGAGGCTACAACAAAACATCCTAACCTCTCACCATTACCAATAACAGACTACAACAAAACATGCTAACCTCTCACCATTACCAATAACAGGCTACAACAAAACATGCTAACCTCTCACCATTACCAATAACAGAGGCTACAACAAAACATGCTAACCTCTCACCATTACCAATAACAGAGGCTACAACAAAACATACTAACCTCTCACCATTACCAATAACAGAGGCTACAACAAAACATGCTAACCTCTCACCATTACCAATAACAGAGACTACAACAAAACATGCTAACCTCTCACCATTACCAATAACAGAGGCTACAACAAAACATGCTAACCTCTCACCATTACCAATAACAGAGACTACAACAAAACATGCTAACCTCTCACCATTACCAATAACAGAGGCTACAACAAAACATGCTAACCTCTCACCATTACCAATAACAGAGACTACAACAAAACATGCTAACCTCTCACCATTACCAATAACAGAGACTACAACAAAACATGCTAACCTCTCACCATTACCAATAACAGAGGCTACAACAAAACATGCTAACCTCTCACCATTACCAATAACAGAGACTACAACAAAACATGCTAACCTCTCACCATGACCAATAAAAGAGGGGGTCTGATCTTTGTGCCTCTGTAACTTTCTCATTCATCATTGTTCTCGATTCATTCCTGATTATTCATCATCATAGTAGCATCCACATGAATGTAGAAGTGTTCAGAAACATCTTCTATTCTTACTGACAATACAAGTGAAGTGACTCCAAAATGACAGGACATTATTCACCACTCAGTTTCTATTAGGAAAAACATCCAAAACACAACCAAGACAAACTGCAAATTATATTAATTACGACTTTTTCAACTGGGAGAACTACATACATAAAGTGCTTTCATATCTGATAATACGGACCTCAGAGTCTCCAGTTTACAGTGGGGATTCCCCAGTCCAGCAGAGAGCAGCTTCACTCCTGAATCCTTCAGGTCATTGTTACTCAGGTCCAGCTCTCTCAGGTGTGAGGGGTTTGACCTCAGAGCTGAGACCAGAGAAGCACAGCCTTCCTCTGTGACTAGACAGCCTGACAGCCTGACAAAGAGATCATCATGTAATTGTGACTTTTTCAAATGGGAGAACTACACACATAAAGTATCTGTATCTGTTAATACTGACCTCAGAGTCTCCAGTTTACAGTGGGGATTCCCCAGTCCAGCAGAGAGCAGCTTCACTCCTGAATCCTTCAGGTCATTGTTACTCAGATCCAGCTCTCTCAGATGTGAGGGGTTTGACCTCAGAGCTGAGACCAGAGAAACACAGCCTTCCTCTGTGACTCCACAGCCTGACAGCCTGCAAAGAGATCATCATGACTCCACAAACACACTGTTAATTTAACACCAGTAGTGTAGAAGGACAATGGCAGATGCATTTAGTTTATTCTCTCAAACAACATAAAGATTCATCCTCTGTCTTCTAGAATCGTATGGTCATAATGTTATACTAATGTGAAAATCAATGAATTTATTCAATATGTTTTTCAATATAATATTATATACATATTATAATACCTTTTTTTCTCTAAACTGAATATTTATTCTAGCTGATTAGTACTTGAATGTCATTGTATTTACTCACAGAACAGCTCTGGAGGCTTTGACCACTGGCAGCAGCCTCAGAAGACCTTCCTCTGATCTGGAGTATTTCTTCAGGTCAAACACATCCAGCTCCTTTTCTGAAGTCAGCAACACAAAGACCAGAGCTGACCACTGTGCAGGTGACAGTTCATCTTCTGAGAGACTTCCTGAGCTCAGGTATCTTTGGATCTCCTCCACTAGAGAATGGTCATTCAGTTCATTCAGACAGTGGAACAGATTGATGCTCCTCTCTGGAGAGGGATTCTCCCTGATCTTCTCCTTGATGTACTTCACTGTTTCTTCATGGCCCTGTGAGCTGCTTCTTGTCTTTGTCAGTAGACCTCGTAAGTGCTTCTGATTGGACTCCAGTGAGAGGCCCAGAAGGAAGCGGAGGAAAAGGTCCAGGTTTCCCGTCTCACTTTGTAAGGCTTTATCCACAACACTCTTGTAGAAAGTAACTTCAGGCTTGTCGTTTGTTTGCAGTTTGTCCATTAGATTCTCATTGTTGTTGATGAATGAGAGGAACACATATACAGCAGCCAGAAACTCCTGAATGCTCAGATGAACAAAGCAGTACACCTTGTCCTGGTACAGCACACATTCCTCTTTAAAGAGCTGTGTGCACAATCCTGAGTACACTGAGGCTTCATTGACATCAATTCCAGCCCCTTTCAGGTCTTCTTCATAGAAAATCAGATTGCCATTCACAAGCTGTTGAAAAGCCAGTTTTCCCAGTGACATAATGCTCTCTTTATTCCAGTGTGGACCTGTCTCTTCTTTCCCAAGATACTTTTCATTCTTCTGTTTGGTATGAAACTCCACAAGGTGTGTGTACATCTCAGTCAGAGTCTTGGGCATCTCTTCTCTCTTATGTTTCAGCATGTGTTCAAGGACTGTTGCAGAAATCCAACAGAAGACTGGAATGTGGCACATGATGTGGAGGCTCCTTGATGTCTTCATGTGTGAGATGATTCTGCTGGCCAGGTCCTCATCCCTGAATCTCTTCCTGAAGTACTCCTCCTTCTGTGGGTCATTGAACCCTCGTACCTCTGTCACCTGGTCAACACACCCTGAAGGGATCTTATTGGCTGTTGCAGGTCGGGTAGTTATCCAGAGGAGAGCAGAGGGAAGCAGATTTCCCTTGATGAGATTTGTCAGCAGAACATCCACTGAGGTTGACTCTGTGACGTCCCAACAGATCTTGTTCTTCTGGAAGTCTAAGGGCAGTCGGCACTCATCCAGACCATCAAAGATGAACAGAACTTTGTACTTGTTGTAGATGGAGATTCCTGATTGTTTGGTTTCCACTGAGAAGTGATTGAGAAGTTCAATGAAAGTGTGTTTGTCCCCTTTCATCAAATTCAGCTCCCGAAAAGGGAATGAAAATACAAATTGGACATCCTGATTTGCTTTTCCTTCAGCCCAGTCCAGAATGAACTTCTGCACAGAGACTGTTTTTCCAATGCCAGCGACTCCCTTTGTCAGCACAGTTCTGATAAGTTTGTCTTGTCCAGTTAAGGGTTTGAAGATGTCGTTACATTTGATTGCAGTCTCTGGTCTTGCTTGTTTCCTGGTTGTTGTCTCAATCTGTCTCAGCTCATGTTCATTATTGACCTCTCCTGTTCCACCCTCTGTGATGTAGAGCTCTGTGTAGATCTTATTGAGAAGTGTTGGGTTTCCTTGTTTAGCGATCCCCTCAAATACACATTGAAACTTCTTCTTTAGATTAGATTTGAGTTCACGTTGGCAAATCACAGCAGGATCATCTGAATCTAGAAATAACACAGAGGATAATAATATTACGTCTGTTTTAAGGCCTAGAGTATTGTAGGACTGTTATAAAGTTTTACATTATAATAATTTATTCTCTTAACTGACTGTATAAATGTGTAAATGTTTTCATAATGCATTGCAGACTGGTGTGACTGATTATATTATTATCAGTATTATTGATGGTATTATTAATGTTCTCTCTCTCTCTAAATTCATCAGCACAACACATCCCTGCTGCTACTTGATGAGGTCACTAGGTGTTGTGTTAAGGCTGCTACAATATCATTGAGTTACACAGCTACTTTAGCTGTACTTTAGCTACAGCTTTTAAATGTTATAAAACATAATTCATCAATAGGCAGACAGATCTTACATTTCTCCAGTGTGTCAGCAAGCTCCTTCTGGTTCATTTTCCTCAGGATGTGCAGTGTGATCTTCAGAGCCCCCTCTCTGGCACTGCTCTCCTGCTGCTCATCTTCAGCATCCACCACTTCCTTATCCTGCTTCTGACTCTCAAAGCCTTCTGGGAGTTCTGGACAAAGAATCCTCTTGAACATCTTCAGCTCGTTCTTCACAAATGTCATAATTTTCTCTTCAAGCAACTGAAATAAATAAAGTAAATAAGTTAAGCAGGAGAAGAAATGCTTTCATGAAACACATTAATGAATGATTGACAGATCAACTTTACTTGAGGTAAACAAAAACAAATGCACACAACAGGACCACATACACTGAATATGGAGTCCAGGTCTGTTTGATGACTCTGGGAAGACTGACCACTGAGAATCTCTGACTCTGATCTCTCCTGTTGGTTTCTGTGGACAAAACACGAGATTACATCTCCTCATCCAGGGAGTACACATACACACACACACACATGCACATGCACACACACACACACACACACATAGGGAGGGAATGTTGTGTTTGTATAATATTGTTTTAGGACTATGAAATTGGATAAAAGGATGAGCCTATGGATTATGAAAACAACAACAATAAATGTGAAAATGGGAGAGGAGAAATGACTAGAGACAGTGTTGTTTAACTCACTGACCATGACCCATTAGTTCTTCTTACCTTTGTTCAGTAGAAAAGTCTCCCTCTCTAAACTCTATAGGATGATCCATAGACCAGTCACTCTTCATGGACACACAGCTGGGAACAGGGGAGGCTGGTCTCTCCTGCTTGATTGGTCTTCAACACAACAGAGACAAACATTTCATCTCATCTACTCTGAGCTCAGATGAGGAAACATAAGAAGAGTTTCATTCCAAAAAGCTAAATATCACTTTTCAGAAATGTTCGTAAATGAGTTTTTATTGTTTAAAGAAGTTATGTTTATGTTAAGTTATGTTTTTTTGCTAAATGAGGAGATGACACGTGGGTACCTGCTTCTATAAACCAATGAGGAGATAGCACATGGGTACCTGCTTCTATAACCAATGAGGAGATGGCACGTGGGTACCTGCTTCTATATACCAATGAGGAGATGGCACGTGGGTACCTGCTTCTATAAACCAATGAGGAGATGCAGCGCGAACTGCGTCACAAATAGAACTGACTTCTAGACGCTTGTTACATCTCTCATCTACTCTGAGATCAGATGGGGAAACATAAGAAGAGTTTCACAAATAGAACTGACTTCTAGACGGTCGTTGCAGCGTGCGAGCAGTGTGTCATTTTTAAAAACTAAATTAATTTAGCGACGCGAGCATTGTAGTCAGTCTGTCAGCCCCGCTAAAAGGCTGGTGTCGTTACTCTGCCTTCTCCGGGGGATGTTGAGGTAAATTTACTAACCGGGAGGGTTGAATGATGTAATTTATTGGAGGGCTGGAAGACGCACTCTCGAGGTTGTTTACTCACAATCTCAGATATTAAGATGATTTTTATAATGAATGTTTACTGAGGTTGAGGTTTGTAAAGAAGTGCTATTTCTTATGCAGGTGACCAGCCTACTGCTATTACATTGCTATAACTGAGACAACGTATTTTCACAGTAAAACATGTTAGGTCCCATACAGGATAGCTCCCACACCCACACACACAGCACACACACATTACACACACTAACTGCCGAGGACACACAGATAAGACATACACCCACACATTGGGAGGAAGAGACAGCCTTGACTTGCAGAAACCAGCGCACACACCAAATCTCATTTTTTAGCTGAACATTGTGTGACAAGGAACGGCACGGCAAGACTCAGAGGGATGACGGACGGCCCAACAGGGCCAATCCAAGAAGACTACACCTCAGCCTGAACCAACCCGAAGACCCGATCTTCTAGAATCAACCTACTTTCTGTTCTGTATATGAGACATGTGCAAACTGTTAGCGGGGCTTCTTTTCTGCTGGTTCCTTAAGAACCGAATGAAATGGGCCCGTATACGTTGTACCAGATATCTTTACTCATATATAACTGTCACTTGTCATACAATAGACCACCTTGTCTGAATCGATCCTTGACCGGCTCTCCCTCCTACATATCCCATTATCAACAGAATCTTGGTAGCAGAGGATGGTTTACTAACGACCCAGTCCAGAGTGGTTGATGTGGGTGTGAGGGGGCGAGTTGGTGAAAGGACGGTTCCCGGAGGACAGGTGAAAACTTTCGGGGGTGGACAACAATTCTGCTCAACTCGGGAAACTGATCTCTGGTCGACCACAAAATAAGGTAAGCAAAACCTGTTTAATCAAACTTTGCATATTGTCGAATAGTCATACCAAATTACGATCAGTAGTACCGAGTGTGGGTAAGAATTTTTGTGTAAATTTAACATAAATAATTGACTTGAAATTGACAGTGAAGTAAACATATGTGGTAATTAGAATATCCCGATAGTCCGGCTTGTGACCGGTCCGGCTTGTGTCCGGTCAGGGATAAGTAGTAGTAGACCTAAATAACCCGAGGGTCCGGCTTGTGTCCGGTCAGGGATAACTAACAATAAATATAGAATATTCCGATTGTCCGGCTTGTGTCCGGTCCGGCTGAGACCGGTCAGGAATAAAATAGTCAATATAGAGTTGCTACCGATAGTCCGGCTAGTGTCCGGTCCGGCTTGTGTCCGGTAAGGTGATCTATAATTGGGCATAGATTTAACCAATAGCCAGGCTTGTGACCGGTGAGGTGTCTACAAAAGGTTAATATATTGAATCTCTAATTAGGCATAGATATAACCAATAGCCAGGCTTGTGACCGGTGAGGTTAAAACCAATAGCCAGGCTTGTGACCGGTGAGGTGTCTACAAAAGATTAATGTATGTTGGACTGAAAAGTCCGCTTTGTGTTTTGGTCTGAACTGATGTGATAAATGTACAAATGTGTGACGTCGTGGAATAAGATGTTCTAATTGATCGATTTTGTTGAAGCTATGTACATGTAAGAATATTCGTGTGTCGACTATAGACTAAATGTAAACGGCGTTTCACAAGACCCTGTTATCATTACCAATATTTAAAATTGCTGTGGAAAAGTATTTCCTAAATTCTAAAAAAACATTGTTAAAACATTAATGTTGAAGATCATTTCCTGAATTGGGGCTCGTCTTTAATCATTAAACCATTATTGTCGAAAAATTCTGGATTTATGACGGAGAAGCTCTGAGATAAGGCAGAGTACGAGCAATAGTGTCTCCAAGAATACATCGTTGATATTAACTAACGACGGGCTAAGTATATTCAGGTAGTCTGTGAGAATTCCGATTAAATTCCGATTAAATTCAAATTAAGATAAATTTAATTCCGATTAAAGCAAATTCACCATGGCGACCCCTAACACTCCTAAGCTGAAATTTAATGATTTCCTAGACCAAAAAAATGAATATAGATCAGGGGGAAAGGAACAATGGAAGCATATCAAGAAAGTTTGGGAGGGATTGAAGTTAAGATGGACACAAGCAGGTTATCTAGGAGGGGGGCCGCCAACAGGGGCCCAGTTGAAAACAATGGAATGTGGGTTAAGAGAGACGTTGCAGGAGGCTAGAGACAAGGAGGTAGAAAGAAACAAGAGCCGTTTATTTAAGAATCAAGGGACTAAACAGAGAGAAAGAGCAGAAGCGGAACTAAAAAATAGGAACTTGGGCTATCGAGGAGACGCGCAGAGTGCAACTGAATAAGAAACCAGAAATGATGGGGGTGGTTACTCCCACAGAGGGGGAAGATGAGCTGACGGACCTCCCTCAGGAGATGTCGCCAAATCCCTCTCTGCTGTTTGATGTAAGTTACTAAATTTAAACTATTATGATGTGTGAGATTGGAAAATAGTTGAGAAAGTAATATCTCTATTGGCAACTGCAATTTTATTATTGATCGACAATACTTAATGGTGCATTGTGTATGGGATGTACTAGCATGCCTGGCTGGTAGGTGGTAACAGAGAACACTTACTACAAGTATGAATGGTGGGTAACGGGTGACCACCAAAGCGTGAATGGATAGTCTGGGACTACATGTACGAGTGGTGGGTAACGAGTGACCACCAAAGTGCGAATGGAAAGCCATATGATGCGAATGTGATGTACTAGGCAGGGCCAAGTGTGAATGACGGATATTTGAATTGATTACTCGGACTTGAGACCGATTTAGCCTTTGGGAAAGGGTCTCTCTAAGGTCCTAACAAAGCATAGGTGTGTGTGTGAAGTACATCGGGTAGTAAAGTCGGCGCACTGACTACCAAGTTTGAGTGAAGCAGTTTTAGTAAAGGCATAGGTTGTTGACAGTATTGTAATGTACATAAAATATCGTTGAATATAGAAAAGGTGTTGAAAACGCTGAAGTCCACTCTAGAATTGAATGAAGGCAGAGAGGGTAAGGAGTGGAAGAGACGGGGTGAGAAGCTGTACAGAGAATGGACAGAAGGCGGGGCCATTGTGTCTCCCACTGGTCTGCTTGCTGGGGTGCATGAAATACGCTTGATATTCAGTGGGGAACTAATATCGGTATGAATGAGGTCGGGGACCAAGCGAGTGTGGTACATTAGGTATTTCAGTTGGAGCTGGTACCGGTGAGAATGTTGAAAAAGTCGCATATCATAGAATATTGAGGGGGTGTGCATGACTGTTGGAAAAAAGTGTTAAACTCTATTAACGTAAAATTCTGTGTGTAGATTTATATTATGAGGTTTGAACTATACTAATATTGTAGAATTACATAATCAACATCTGAACATACTTACGTTAAACATTAATTGAGCCACTGAATAATAGATAAGATATACACTAGGGACGGGGCGAAGGGTGTGTTCGATGTAAAACGGGAGTGATGTTCTAACCAAGTGCTGAGAAATAAGGTAGATTTATTTTGTTCTTTTAATTAATTTACACAAGTACTTCCCGGTTATTGATTTTGGTTTGATTGTTCAGATAACACCACTGAAATTAAACAGGAGGTTAAGGTATACTAACATTAGAATCTGTTTTCATTATGGGGAACAATGAAAGGCCCGCAGAGTGGATTGCAGGCTGATATTATTTTATGTAAGGGAATACCCCCCTGATTTGTACAAAAATGAATGTCAAAATATTGGCATTGGACAAACCATGTACACGATGTCCAATACCACCCAAAGCGGCGTTGATTCGTGCAAAGTATATGGCAAATGCCATATGGCAATTGCCAATTGTAACACCTCAAAAATCCAACAGGGGGCGAGTGCGCTCCACCTGGGTTTTTCATATTGGAAATGCAACCCAAGTCAACATCCAAAAGAAAAATTTTGAAAAAATGATATTTTTTTCAAAAACTTTTTACCCCTTAAAAAAGTGCTTTCTGGGCCTTTTTTCGAATTTCTTTCGCTTTTTTTGTCAATTACACATGTGTAAGAACTGTATGAATATACTTTTGTCCAATTTTGATATCAAATTTTTTTTTTTTTAATTACATGCGCATAAGGCATATGTTTTGTCCATTTGCAATATGATTTCATAGGAAGTCAAAAGTCAAAAGTCAAAAATGTCAAAATTTGGTAAAAAACTTCACACATCCTTAAAAAAGTGCTTTCTGGACCGTTTTTCAAAATTCTTTCAATTTTTATGTCAATTACACATGTATAAGAACTTTATCAACATACTTTAGTCATACTTTATTATCATTTTTTTTTTTTTTTTACTAGTGCATAAGGCATATGTTTTCTCCATTTGGAATATGATTTCATAGGAAGTCAAAAGTCAAAGTCAAAAGTAACGATTTTCCTCCGTGCAACTGGTGATCTGAAATGTGCAACTGGTGATCTGAAATGTGCAACTGGTGATCTGAAATGTGCAACTGGTAACCCAAAAAAAAATAATTTGATTCTATGTTTCCTTACTTTTTCAAAGTCACTGTGCATTTGCAATATGTTTTAATGGGCAGGTACCATCACGAATTTGTCATGCTATAAAAATCCTGCAGGAATGTGAAATTGACTGGCCCGATGAACTCGGGATGGCTTTGCAGTGATTCTGGGTCATCTCAATCGCTCGTTTGGGTTGATTTCAGAATGTCGCTTTTGGTGATGTTTTTTCACTATAGAATCATATTGCAAATGCACGTGCAACTGCTCACCCAAAAAAAAAATGTTTAGATTTTTTTTGTTTATGTTTCCTTACTTTTTCAAAGTCACTGTGCATTTGCAATATGTTTTTTCACTATAGAATCATATTGCAAATGCACATGCAACTGGTCATCCCCCAAAAAAATTTTAGATTTTTTTTGTTTATGTTTCCTTACTTTTTCAAAGTCACTGTGCATTTGCAATATGTTTTTTCACTATAGAATCATATTGCAAATGCACGTGCAACTGGTCATCCCCCCAAAAAAAATTTAGATTTTTTTTGTTTATTTTTCCTTACTTTTTCAAAGTCACTGTGCATTTGCAATATGTTTTTTCACTATAGAATCATATTGCAAATGCACATGCAACTGGTCATCCCCCCCAAAAAAATTTAGATTTTTTTTATGTTTCCTTACTTTTTCAAAGTCACTGTGCATTTGCAATATGTTTTTTCACTATAGAATCATATTGCAAATGCCCATGCAACTGGTCATCCCCCCCAAAAAATTTTTGATTTTTTTTGTTTATTTTTCCTTACTTTTTCAAAGTCACTGTGCATTTGCAATATGTTTTTTCACTATAGAATCATATTGCAAATGCACATGCAACTGGTCATCCCCCCAAAAAATTTTTAGATTTTTTTTGTTTATGTTTCCTTACTTTTTCAAAGTCACTGTGCATTTGCAATATGTTTTTTCACTATAGAATCATATTGCAAATGCACGTGCAACTGGTCATCCCCCCAAAAAAAATTTAGATTTTTTTTGTTTATTTTTCCTTACTTTTTCAAAGTCACTGTGCATTTGCAATATGTTTTTTCACTATAGAATCATATTGCAAATGCACATGCAACTGGTCATCCCCCCCAAAAAAAATTAGATTTTTTTTATGTTTCCTTACTTTTTCAAAGTCACTGTGCATTTGCAATATGTTTTTTCACTATAGAATCATATTGCAAATGCACATGCAACTGGTCATCCCCCCAAAAAAAATTTAGATTTTTTTTGTTTATGTTTCCTTACTTTTTCAAAGTCACTGTGCATTTGCAATATGTTTTTTCACTATAGAATCATATTGCAAATGCACATGCAACTGGTCATCCCCCAAAAAATTTTTTAGATTTTTTTTGTTTATGTTTCCTTACTTTTTCAAAGTCACTGTGCATTTGCAATATGTTTTTTCACTATAGAATCATATTGCAAATGCACATGCAACTGGTCATCCCCCCCAAAAAATTTTAGATTTTTTTTGTTTATGTTTCCTTACTTTTTCAAAGTCACTGTGCATTTGCAATATGTTTTTTCACTATAGAATCATATTGCAAATGCACGTGCAACTGGTCACCCAAAAAAAAAAAATTGGATTTTTTTTGTTTATGTTTCCTTACTTTTTCAAAGTCACTGTGCATTTGCAATATGTTTTTTCACTATAGAATCATATTGCAAATGCACATGCAACTGGTCATCCCCCCAAAAAAATTTTAGATTTTTTTTGTTTATGTTTCCTTACTTTTTCAAAGTCACTGTGCATTTGCAATATGTTTTTTCACTATAGAATCATATTGCAAATGCACGTGCAACTGGTCATCCCCCCAAAAAATTTTTAGATTTTTTTTGTTTATTTTTCCTTACTTTTTCAAAGTCACTGTGCATTTGCAATATGTTTTTTCACTATAGAATCATATTGCAAATGCACATGCAACTGGTCATCCCCCCCCAAAAAATTTAGATTTTTTTTGTTTAAGTTTCCTTACTTTTTCAAAGTCACTGTGCATTTGCAATATGTTTTTTCACTATAGAATCATATTGCAAATGCACGTGCAACTGGTCATCCCCCCAAAAAATTTTTAGATTTTTTTTGTTTATTTTTCCTTACTTTTTCAAAGTCACTGTGCATTTGCAATATGTTTTTTCACTATAGAATCATATTGCAAATGCACATGCAACTGGTCATCCCCCCCAAAAAATTTTAGATTTTTTTTGTTTATGTTTCCTTACTTTTTCAAAGTCACTGTGCATTTGCAATATGTTTTTTCACTATAGAATCATATTGCAAATGCACGTGCAACTGGTCACCCAAAAATAAAAATTTTGGATTTTTTTTGTTTATGTTTCCTTACTTTTTCAAAGTCACTGTGCATTTGCAATATGTTTCAATGGGCAGGTACCATCACGAATTTGTCATGCTCAAAATTTTTTAGATGTATTTTTTTTTGTTTCTTACTTTTTCAAAGTCACTGTGCATTTGCAATATGTTTTAAAGGGCAGGTACCATCACGAATTTGTCATGCTATAAAAATCTTGCAGGAATGTGAAATTGACTGGCCCGATGAACTCGGGATGGCTTTGCAGTGATTCTGGGTCATCTCAATCGCTCGTTTGGGTTGATTTCAGAATGTCGCTTTTGGTGATGTTTTTTCACTATAGGATCATATTGCAAATGTACAAGAGTCAAGTGGACAAGAGTCCATCAGTCAATTAGATATCATTCTGACCACCAAACTGATACAAACTGACACCAAACCCAATTTTTCCAACTCGTTTAGTAGCCAACTATTACATACTTCAGAGCTGGCCCAAAATTCACAACCCCTTCGGTTCAAACCATAAAAAAACCATAAAACACGTAGTTACGTTCTAGCTGCGGGTCCATTTCTTATGTTATGTGTTGGCCTAGCTGAGGCGACCCCGAATCCCAAGTTTCGGCTCGATAGGTCATTTGGTGTCCGAGAAAAACCCTAATTGGTGCTGAAAATCCACTATTTTCCATGACTTGCTTCGGGGTCCTTGAATGAGCTATTGGACAGAAACGTTGGGGTCTGTCTATATGGGCCGAGACGTTTGCAATGCACCTAGTCTTGCGACTCTGGGACATTTCTAAATGTCGTCATTTTCGTGATGCAAAAATGAATTGAAGTTATTTGAAATGTACGAGGCTGTTTCTCGGTCCGAGAACCGTCTAGAGCCACGTAACTCACCACGCACCATCTACGGGAGGTCTAGAACAGGTTTCTAAAGTTTCGGAACTCTAGGTCCGACGGTTCTTTTTTAGCTCCAACAAAGCTAAGTATTGGAGCCACTGTCTGTCTCTACGCACCCCAATACGTCCCTCCTTCCAAGTTGTGTTTTAGTGTGATTTTTTTTTCCTTTGAATTTTTTTGGGAAAAATGACTGATTTACAGTTCATGGGGGTTGCCTAATCACACATATGAAGTTTTGGAAAGATCAGACTTTTTTAACCCTTCGAAACAGCCCCTGAGACACCAATTATGGCACTTCCGGTTGGCACAGGAAGTTATAAATCAACACATATCCTCATTGGGGTATGCTGTTACAGAATCCTGAGTTTTAAGTCCTTACGTTAAGAATTGACTGATCTACACAGGGTTGAATGCACTATGTCTATCAAACTGCATGCAGTGTATGGGTAAACACTTTTAGGGGCATTTTAACCACTTCCGGTTGGTCCAGGAAGCTTAGAATCAACACAGGTAGACCTCATAGTGGCCTGATGGACTGGTACCGAAGACAGGTTCATACGGCATTCATAACCCACATAGGCCTCAGGTTGAAATTAGGGGTGCAGGCAATGTATTCCTATGGGGAGAGATGACACTGTAATCTGTGAGATCAAAAAACACTGTTTTACTGTTAAGGGTTAATGCCACACGGTCAAGGTTAGGCTTGTTCAGATCGGGAGGACCTTAGGAACATTCATGTGGTGCAATTTTTCTTCTCACTCTAACGGTTCTCTCACTGTCACCCAAAAGCAAATGACATTGTGGTGCAGGCTTCATTTTGGGCCTACTATTCTAATGCTCGCTGCGCCTAGACCGAGCGAGCTACGGTCAAGCGGGATATCTCGCTGAACTCGGTACGGCCTAGGGATTATGGTAATGCCATTTCCTGCTCTCTGTGTCTTTAAGCACCGCACTTTATCACTCCATCCTTCCTGTGTGTGTGTGAGGGAGCTTTTCTTTGACATCTGTTGGGATTAATGACTGATTTACAGTTCAGAAGGGTTACCTAGTCACACATATGAAGTTTTGGAGAGATGTGACTTTTTTAACCCTTCGAAACAGAGAGTGTGACCCAATTAAAGGCACTTCCGGTTGGCACAGGAAGCTATAAGTAAACACATGTCTTGATTTACATAGCCACTTACAGAATCCCGAGTTTTAAGTCTTTACGTTAAGAATTGACTGATCTACACAGGGTTGAATGCACTATGTCTATCAAACTGCAGGCAGTGTATGGGTAAACACTTTTAGGGGCATTTTAACCACTTCCGGTTGCTCCAGGAAGCTTAGATTCGACACAGGTAGATCTCATAGTGGCCTGATGGACTGGTACCGAAGACAGGTTCATACGGCATTCATAACCCATATAGGCTTCAGGTTGAATTTTGTGGTGCAGGCAATGTATTCCTATGGGGAGAGATGTCACTGTAATCTGTGAGATCAAAAAACCCTGTTTTACTGTGAAGGGTTAATGCCACACGGTCAAGGTTAGGCTTGTTCAGATCGGGAGGACCTTAGGAACATTCATGTGGTGGAATTGTGCTTCTCACCCTAACGGTTCTCTCACTGCCACCCAAAATCAAATGACATTGTGGTGCAGGCTTCATTTTGGGCCTTCTTTTTTTCAAGTTTGCTGCACTCAGAACGAGCTACGGTCAAGCGGGGCGTCTCCTTGAACTCGGCACAGTCTGGAGACTATGGTGATGCCATTTTTTGTGTTGATTTCAGAATGCCATTTTGGTGATGGTCCCTCTCCGTTTAAACATATTGCAAATGTACAAAAGTCAACTAGCAAGTCAGTGTCCATCAGTCAATTAGATGTCATTATGACACCAAATGGATATCAATTGACACCAAACCCACTTTTTCCTACTCATTTAGTAGCCAACTATCACATATGTCAGAGCAGTCCCATAATTCACAGCGCCTTCGGTTTAAAACATAATAAAAAGGTAAAACACATAGTTACGTTCTAGCTGCGGGTCCAGTTCGGACATTATGTGAAGGCCTATGTGAGGCGACCCCGAATCCCGAGTTTCGGCTCGATAGGTCATTTGGTGTCCGAGAAAAACCCTAATTGGTGCTGAAAATCCACTTTTTTCCATGCCTTGCTACGGGGTCCTTGAACGAGCTATCGGACAGGCACGTCGGGGTCCGTCTCTATGGGCCGAGCCGGTTTCAATGCACCTAGCCTTGCGTCTCTGAGACTTTTCTAAACGTCGTCATTTTCGTAATGGTCAAAATGAATTGAAGGTATTGCAAATGTACGAGGCTGTTTCTCGGTCCGAGAACCGTCTAGAGCCACGTAACTCACCACGCACCATCAACCGGAGGTCTAGAACAGGTTTCTAAAGTTTCGGAACTCTAGGTCTGACGGTTCTTTTTTAGCTCCAACAAAGCTAACTATTGCAGCCACTGTCTGTCTCTACGCACCCCAATACGTCCCTCCATCCAAGGTGTGTTTTAGTGTGATTTTTTTTTCCTTTGATTTTTTTTGGGAAAAATGACTGATTTACAGTTCATGGGGGTTGCCTAATCACACATATGAAGTTTTGGAAAGATCAGACTTTTTTAACCCCTCGAAACAGCCCCTGAGACACCAGTTATGGCACTTCCGGTTGGCACAGGAAGCTATAAATCAACACATATCCCCATTGGGGTATGCTGTTACAGAATCCTGAGTTTTAAGTCCTTACGTTAAGAACTGACTGATTTACACAGGGTTGAATGCACTATGTCTGTCAAACTGCAGGCAGGGTATGGGTAAACACTTTTAGGGGCATTTTAACCACTTCCGGTTGGTCCAGGAAGCTCAGAATCAACACAGGTAGACCTCATAGTGGCCTGATGGACTGGTACCGAAGACAGGTTCATACGGCATTCATAACCCATATAGACTTCAGGTTGAAATTAGGGGTGCAGGCAATGTATTCCTATGGGGAGAGATGACACTGTAATCTGTGAGATCAAAAAACACTGTTTTACTCTTAAGGGTTAATGCCACACGGTCAAGGTTATGCTTGTACAGATCGGGAGGACCTTAGGAACATTCATGTGGTGGAATTTTTCTTCCCACCCTAACGGTTCTCTCACTGTCACTCAAAAGCAAATGACATTGTGGGGCAGGCTTCATTTTGGGCCTACTATTCTAATGCTCGCTGCGCTTAGACCGAGCGAGCTACGGTCAAGCGGGATAGCTCGTTGAACTCAGCACAGTCTGGAGACTATGGTGATGCCATTTTTTGTGTTGATTTCAGAATGCCATTTTGGTGATGGTCCCTCTCCGTTTAAACATATTGCAAATGCACAAAAGTCAACTAGCAAGTCAGTGTCCATCAGTCAATTAGATGTCATTATGACACCAAACCCACTTTTTACTACTCATTTAGAAGCCAACTATCACATATGTCAGAGCAGTCCCATAATTCACAGCGCCTTTAGTTTAAAACATAATAAAAAGGTAAAACACATAGTTACGTTCTAGCTGCGGGTCCAGTTCGGACATTATGTGAAGTCCTATGTGAGGCGACCCCGAATCCCGAGTTTCGGCTCGATAGGTCATTTGGTGTCCGAGAAAAACCCTAATTGGTGCTGAAAATCCACTTTTTTCCATGCCTTGCTACGGGGTCCTTGAACGAGCTATCGGACAGAAACGTTGGGGTCTGTCTCTATGGGCCGAGCCGGTTTCAATGCACCTAGCCTTGCGTCTCTGAGACTTTTCTAAACGTCGTCATTTTCGTAATGGTCAAAATGAATTGAAGGTATTGCAAATGTACGAGGCTGTTTCTCGGTCCGAGAACCGTCTAGAGCCACGTAACTCACCACGCACCATCGACCGGAGGTCTAGAACAGGTTTCTAAAGTTTCGGAACTCTAGGTCTGACGGTTCTTTTTTAGCTCGAACAAAGCTAACTATTGCAGCCACTGTCTGTCTCTACGCACCCCAATACGTCCCTCCATTCAAGTTGTGTTTTAGTGTGATTTTTTTTTCCTTTTAATTTTTTGGGGAAAAATGACTGATTTACAGTTCATGGGGGTTGCCTAATCACATATATGAAGTTTTGGACAGATCAGACTTTTTTAACCCTTTGAAACAGCCCCTGAGACACCAATTATGGCACTTCCGGTTGGCACAGGAAGCTATAAATCACCACATATCCTCATTGGGGTATGCTGTTACAGAATCCTGAGTTTTAAGTCTTTACGTTAACAACTGAGTTATTTACGGAGGGTTTAGTATGTGTGTGTTATTTCAGAAAATCATAGAAAATCACAGAAATCTCGCAGAGCTCCGCAGCACACTTTAAAAATATTCGTATGAACACCCTGCAACTGGATCTGTAACCGTTGAAAAAAAAAAACGCCTATTTGTGACCATTGCCAAGTTGTCATTGTTCCGTTTCTCTTAAATGACGATAGATAAATGGCTGGTTCTTTTTTTATTGACACCGGAGGCTCCTTGACTTTGACCTGAAGTGGAAAAATAATTTCTCTGTTTCCATTTAGGACCTTTAATCCCAGAAAAACGGCCATAACTCAAAAACCGTCGAGGCCTAGACGCCATCTTGTTCGGGGCCAACTGCCCATTATGCCAAACCTACGCTCACCGAGTTTCGGCTTCGAAATATTTTCCGTTTTCGAGATAAGGCCCCGTCGTGATTCGTGATGTTTTGCCAAATTGCCATATGATTCCGTATGCCCTCTTGTGGGAAATTCCGGGATAGCGGAAAAACGGTCCAAAACTTGTTTATTTTATAAAACGGAAACCGAATGTCCGACAAAGTTCATTTGATGACTTCCCGGTAGGTCTGGCCCTACCGCACGGCCCGACGCCGACCGCGAATTTTACAAACGATTTCGGACGTCTAGTAAGGGACCGTACATTTGCAATATGGACTTTCTCACTGATCATACACGAAATGCCGAAATGTTCCCTTAAGGTATGTTAAAGGGACAGTGCACGTTTATCACAATTGTGTGAGTTTATTGGCAGGGTATAAAGCATTTTGGGGAGACAATCCTTTAAAGACTGAATGAGTTACATGAAACATTGAGGAAATTTAAAACAAATTATTTGAAGGTATTATTATAATTATTAGGTTTTGTTTGTAGCAAACGTTTTGGGTTTAAGGGGATTTCCATGTTCCCAGAGACAAGATATCTTAAAGGGGTACACTCACATATGAAATATTATACGTTTTTATTTTCTGAGTCTTAATTAAATAGGTGAAATCTTTTGATAGAGGAATGTTGTTTAATATAGTAAGAAACACTTCTTTGAAGGGGTGGTATGACTTATGACCTCCATTGTAACTTTCCTTTGTGGTCTGATCAGCCTCATTGGAAAGCCATTTGGATGGAGAATCTAGGGTAATTTGTAATACTGATATTAAGGTAATTTAATACAAAAAGGCAGTGAAATGTACATTATAGTGTCAATATATTTTCTCTGATGAACGTGGTGTGAAAATTTAGCTAGGATAAGTTTTATTTATGGTAGACTCATGTTAAGTATTTGGGACATATTTTGAGCCAACAGGGCAGGGAAGAAATTGAGATATTTGTGTTTGGTTTTAACACCTGTGTATAGGGGGTGCCATTTGAATATTTAATTTGTGGTCATGGGTAATACGTTTTTTTATTTTTTTTATTTTTTTTATTTTGTATTTTATTTTTTAAAGGTAAAATAATTATAGTCGGGTTTAATTAACCTATATAAGGACTTTAGAAAGTGTCACCATAGACATGTTTTTCTAAAAAAAAATCCATGAGTTTAGATAAAGCCAAACAGTGAGACATTTAGTTCAAATTTGGAAACATGAGAAAACGAGCTACAGACAGATAAGGGGAAAAGGCAGACAGAAGAGCCCTCCCCTGCACTGCAGAGACCTTGAAGGTTGGAGAGCAGAGAGGAAAAGTTTTAAAAGGGAGCCAGGACGAGCAAAGATAACAGAATGTGTAGATAACAGTTACTGAGTGGAGACAAAAGGGAGAATTGGACATGTGGAAAATGAAAGGGGCGCTCCTACATGATAATGTCAGAACAGAAGGATAATATACTAATCTTACCTAAGTCATTATTTAGAGTAGGTAAGGTTGTTACCTGGGCAGAGCCAGGTATCAAAAGGGGGATGGGTAAATTGTGGTCTAGGATAGGATGGGGCCTATTGGATAAGAAACTAAAGATATAATCAGATAAAACATATGAGAAACTGTTTGTTAACCAAGCCTGTATGTCCAGGATTTTATGCATTACAGGTGAACTACAGGTGAAGTCACTCAATCCAGTCCCAGAGGCTTGTTGGGGGGACCATACAAGGACTCCTGGTGACAGCTAGCTGAAAGAGCTACCCGGATTCATATCGCACGGGGGAGGGTAGGACACTGACACTGTCGAACAATAAACAGTGTTCGAGAGGAGAACTGGAATTAACAGGATTCCGGGGGCCATCTCTCGAATGAAGTAACCCTCCCTGTCCTGTCACCCCTGTTTTTGTTCATAGAAGTGAAGATGTGTCTGGCTCTTGCTAGTGATGTGTTCTCTGGGAGAGGGTGGGGCTTTACAGGAGTGTCAGTGTACCTGTGTAATGGGGGAGGGTGTCCATATGGGGATTACATGATAACCAACTTGGGACAATTCTAGGATTGGAGAAGAGGGTATTCTTATAGCATAGGGGATCCCACAAAGGTGGATAGGTTTTCCATCATATGGGGAAAACCTGGGAGCACTGTTGAACTTTGTAAAGGTGATGAAATCCTTCTAACCATCAAAACTATTAAGCTCTCTGATGCAGGCACTTACACCCTCGGACTACAAAGGACCGGGACAGACACGATGGGTGTGTTTTCTATTAGGGAGCTGCCAAAACCAGAGGTCCCAGACGAACCAGGGCCAGACACACTCCTCTACCACCCCTGGACCGAACCTGCCACCTACCACCACTGTGTTAAAAAATCCCATTCAGGTAATTAATGTTAGAGACTACACAGCTATTGATCAATTAGGCACTGAGACTGGTTTTGATGGTAGGGACAATTTGTGGCTGTCTTATATGAGGTACACAGCTAAAACTCTGAGAAGAAAGGACTGCACTATTTGTAGTCATGCTAGACTTGTTCTGGCTACACACCCATTTGCTATAGGAGAAGGAGAGGGGTGGTTGTGTATTCTGAGAGGTTTTTACCAGGTTCAGCCCAATTCAACCCTCTGTTCCTCTTTGAGCCTTGTGTTTCCTACAGTACCTCCTCATCGGGCCCCTTGGGGTGTTAAGGCATATGGGGGCAATTACAGTTGCATCACGGGTACAGGTAGTGGCATGGACTATGGGAGATTGCCTGAAGCTGATTGCAGCAGTAACATAACCATTTATGCCACTTGGCCAGTTACAGGCCTAAACCAAACTAGTGGTCTGGCTGATGTGTGGTGGATATGTGGACCCAAAAGAGTACTGAGACCCATTCTTAGAGGAGACTGGCAAGGTACGTGTGCTCTGACCAGTTTGATAATTCCACTGACCATTGTTGATGTTACTTCTGAACAGCTGTTGGGTTCTGTATCCAGGGGACCTGAAAACATTCCATCCCATGGGAGACATAGATGTAGTGCTCCATGGACAGAGGATGTAGTTGACATACACACTAACCTGTTGGGAGTGCCAGTGGGGGTTCCTCATGAGTTTCAGGCCTTGGGTAGGAATGATGGACTCTGGCACTTACTACCTATTATAGGTCCAGCCATAGTGGATGCTAGACAGACTGCATGGATCAGTTATATCTACTATAATCAACAGCGTTTTGTGAATTACCCCCGTGATGCACTCACTGGTCTGTCTGAACAGCTTGAGGCCACATCTAGGGTTGCAAGACAGTCTGCAAGATGTTCGGTGAACAATGTTGCACGTATATTCCTAATAACACCACTCCAGATGGTGGTATAGCTAAGGCCTTTAATGGGCTTGGTGCACTATCTGCTGAGATGAGGACCATGGCGGGGGTGGAGGAGTCTGGACTGTTCTTTTGGTTGGGAGCCTGGTTTGGTAAGTACACTGGTATGGTGGTTACTGGATTTCTGACCCTAATTCTTGTATTTTTATTATTGATGTGTTGTGCTGCTTGCATCATACCGTGTTTTAAGAAGTCTGTTACAGATGTGACTCTAACATGTTTAATCCCATTAATGACTACGGATAACCCCAGTTGTAATTGCTCTGCCTGGGATGCTGTCTATCCCATGACTAAATCTACTGCTAGGAAACCATTGTTTTCCAACAAGGTTGCCAGGGCACATTTCACCTGTGTCAAAATGACGGGAGGCGGTACTAATGTGGGACAGGTTCCTGGGAATTGGTGTCTGGATGCAATCAACATTGTTGGGAGTTTCAGGCCAATATCCAGAGCAGATGTGGGGTGGTGGTGTGGCAACACTGTCCTGTTTGATAAATTACCCTCCAATACTACTGGAAGCTGTGCACTTGTTACTCTCCTTTTGCCTGTTTCTATCTACCCTACAGAGGCTGGAGACCTCATCCTTAGGGTCCAGAGGGTGAACCCTGAATATTGGAGGGGACGTTCCAGGCGTGCCACCACCCCATCTAGTGGTGATCCGACGTACATAGACGCCATTGGAGTCCCAAGGGGAGTTCCTGACGAGTACAAGTTGGTGGATCAGGTGGCAGCTGGGTTTGAGTCCTCCATTTGTTGGTGGTGCACTGTTAATAAAAATGTGGATAGAATACATTCCAGAATCGCATTGCAGTGGATATGCTACTGGCAGAGAAAGGTGGAGCTTGCACTATGTTTGGTGAACAGTGTTGTACTTTCATCCCTAATAACACAGCCTCTGATGGTAGTCTGACCGTCGCTTTGGAGGGTCTTCAGACTCTTAATGGTAAAATGAAATCTCATTCTGGGATTGATACCTCAATGTGGGACTCCTGGATGAGTGCCTTTGGTAAATATAAAACCCTGGTCTCCTCCATTTTGGTCTCCATTTCGGTGTTCGCGGCCATTTTGGTTCTCTGTGGATGCTGTTGCATTCCATGTATCCGTTCCCTTACCACTAGGGTTATCTCTAGAGCTATTGACCCTTCCCCCCTTTCCCAGATGTTTCCTCTGCTTGCTAATGACCTGCCCGAATTTGAGGATGAGGTTGAGAGTGCCTACTAGGTTTTGTTTTTCTTTTCATGAAATGCTATGACTGCTGAAATAAGGGATAATGAGTGACACCCTAGTGGGTGTCAAAAAGGGGGGCTTAAATTTCACACCATTTTCTTTTGTTCTGTTTTTCAATGAGCTGTTGTTCTCTTTTGACATGAGGGTTGCAAGTTCCTAGGTGGCTGGTAGCCAATCTAGTACATAGTGGGATCGAATGGAGAACATGAAGGTATTTTAAACTTTGTAATTGTTAGCCTAGTTTATGTCACATCTCTTAGGAGATGTGAAGAGAGGGAATCACAAAACTTTTCCTTCTGGGAAAAGTTTTCTTTTTGTGTCTGGATCTAGTTAGGTTGTGTCACGTCTCTGGGGAGACGTGAAGAGAGGGATTTGTAAGGAAGTGCTATTTCTTATGCAGGTGACCAGCCTACTGCTATTACATTGCTATAACTGAGACAACGTATTTTCACAGTAAAACATGTTAGGTCCCATACAGGATAGCTCCCACACCCACACACACAGCACACACACATTACACACACTAACTGCCGAGGACACACAGATAAGACATACACCCACACATTGGGAGGAAGAGACAGCCTTGACTTGCAGAAACCAGCGCACACACCAAATCTCCTTTTTTAGCTGAACATTGTGTGACAAGGAACGGCACGACAAGACTCAGAGGGATGACGGACGGCCCAACAGGGCCAATCCAAGAAGACTACACCTCAGCCTGAACCAACCCGAAGACCCGATCTTCTAGAATCAACCTACTTTCTGTTCTGTATATGAGACATGTGCAAACTGTTAGCGGGGCTTCTTTTCTGCTGGTTCCTTAAGAACCGAATGAAATGGGCCCGTATAAGTTGTACCAGATATCTTTACTCATAATTAAACTGTCACTTGTCATACAATAGACCACCTTGTCTGAATCGATCCATGACCGGCTCTCCCACCTACATATCCCATTATCAACAGGTTCTGACTAGTGATTATTTACCCGGGGTTCAATACCTGCTATTGAGGCGCCCTGAAAATAATATTCAAAAGTTCGGTCCTTGGACTCAGACGGTTAAACACTAAAGTTACCGTCCATCTAGTGAAGAGAGGAGAACCGGACAGAGGTAGCCAGCATCCGTCAACGAGAGAGGGAGAAGCCTCACCGGGATTTAACAGGTGGAAGAAACAACCGGGGAGCTCCATCGGTCCACAAGAAATGCAGACAGCCGGTGATGATGTAGTGGTAGCTATGGTAACTACGATGCTGCTGGTAGAGCAGCTAGCTAGCTTACCGAGCTGTACCGACTAGCTAGGATAACTAGGATGCTGCTGGTAGAGTAGCTAGCTAGCTTACCGAGCTGTACCGACTAGCTAGGATAACTAGGATGCTGCTGGTAGAGTAGCTAGCTAGCTTACCGAGCTGTACCGACTAGCTAGGATAACTAAGGTGCTGCTGGTAGAGTAGCTAGCTAGCTTACCGAGCTGTACCGACTAGCTAGGATAACTAGGATGCTGCTGGTAGAGTAGCTAGCTAGCTTACCGAGCTGTACCGACTAGCTAGCCGGTCGTTCGTCTGTCTTTCGTCTCGATGATGAATCCGGTGAACCACAAAATAAAAAAAGAATAGAGAGTGAAAAGGATCTGACTACACTCACACTGTCCCTGACCGTAAAGAAAAAAGCTAATTGAACAATAAACTTCGGTGTCTCAACACTGTAACAAACTCCGTCGTTATTCCCCAAGATCACCTCAGTCCACTCTGCGCGTAACCGGACAATCTCCTTGGTGCCACACCGAACGTGGACAGTTCTGTACGGGGACGCGGACAGTTCTTTACGGGGACGCGGACAGTTCTGTACGGGGACGCGGACAGTTCTGTACGGGGACGCGGACAGTTCCAGAACGCGGACATGATCAGTGCAACACAATCAACTAAACCCAGTCTTTACAGTGGGTTACATTGGTAATATTCATTTTTTATTATTATGTAAAACAAACATTCTGTTTTTTTTATAACAATATGTTGAGATCTGGGTCCATCTCGCCAAAGTGTCTCAGAGTAGAAAATTGGTCGTATAAGTGCTGAGAATAAAGACAGTTTACACTTATGGGTATAAATTAAAGCTATGCATGAAGTCTCTAGTCCCACCTAGTCAGCAGATATTTAGGACACCTCGTGAGCTGTCCTAAGTAGTTAAGAGTTAACAGCAGGTGTCTTGATATTACTATAAAATAATGCAGTCAGTCAGTGGTTCCTGCGCCACATGTAATTGCTTTGTAGTAGTTTATAATAATGTTTTTATATTTCTATATGATCAATCCATAAATAATGTAGACCTACATGCAACAGTATGTCTTGTGCTTTTGGCAACTGATACCATTTTGTCTTAATTTTGGCAGATTAACTCATGCTTATTTCTGAAGATTAACTCAGGTTTTCGCCCAAAGGCTAAATAGTTGTAGCTGTGGCAGGAATTGGACTTGTGGTTGAAAGGTGGCTGGTTCGAATCCCAGGCCGGGTGCTGGAAAATACAGACGGACTTGATCTGACCACTGGAGGACTGCTGGGTTCACATCCTCAAAACATTAACCTTTTGTTGATCAGAACTCTAGATGTTCTTCTTCACTGAACCCAAACATATATATCACTTTTAGTGATTCCATATATTAAGGAAGTGATAGAAGCCTTTTTGGTTCTAGAAGGAACCTTATTTTCTGAGAGTGTAAAATAAACACGTTTTTCTTTTGATTATTTAATTCTCTACATCATGTTATTTCAAGTTCTCCCTTTGGAGGAAAAGCATCACCAACATCATGTTGTTAAATAATAAGCCATAAGCAACCAACATCATGTTGTTAAATAACAAGCCATAAGCAACCATTTCTGATTAAAACAACTAATGTGAACATTTTTGGAAATGGCATTTTTGAAAGAAACTCAAAATAATTCCTAAACACAACTGTCATCTCACCTCTTAGCTTTGGTGTCAGGTCCTCCCTCTCTCTCCCCAGAGAGACTAATTTTAGAGGCAGGGTCCCCTTCATCTCTCTCCCCAGAGAGACTCATTTTAGAGAACTGACCCCTAAACAGAGATCCAGCATGTTGGTTGTGGTTAACACAGTAATTATTGAATGTCAATTGTTATAATTTATTAATAATCTCTTATAAAACATTTACTAACAGACATATCGAAACAGTCAGGTTATTTAATACAATCACATGAATATGTAGATGTGACATCTCTTCTCCATGGTAACTGTCAATAATAATAATAATAAGTCACTGTTAAGGTAGTTCTAGACATTACAGCAGCACAAGGACATGTCTCACAATTATTTTTATTCACCTTTTTTATTTAAGTCAGTTAAGAACAAATTCTTATTTTATTATTTAAAGGTGGGCTATTCATTGTCTTTCAATCTGTTATTTTCTTAATGTATCTGAGAATGTAGACAGAAGGGATAAAACGGACATGATTGATCTGAGGGGGAAATCATTGATCCATTCAGAAAGGTTTTATGCATCAAGTAAGATATTTTATATTATGTAAAGTAGACTAGGTTATAATGTATAGTAGTGGGTTGTTAGTGATATGTAGATGTTATATTATGTAAAGTAGACTAGGTTATGATGTATAGTAGTGGGTTGTTAGTGATATGTTATATTATGTAAAGTAGGCTAGGTTATAATGTATAGTAGTGGGTTGTTAGTGATATGTAGATGGTATATTATGTAAAGTAGGCTAGGTTATAAGGTATAATAGCAGTTTGTTAGTGATATGCAGATCAAGGTCTATACCTCGGCTATAGCCTACATATCATAGATGACCAGTCTAAAAATGTTCAGGTCAGTTCACATAATGTTATAGTCCTACCAGTAGCAGGACAGAGAATGTCCACTATATATACAAAAGTATGTGGACATCCCTTTCATATTAGTGGATTCGGCTATTTCAGCCACACCCGTTGCTGACAGGTGTATAAAATCGAGCAGACCGCCATGCAATCTACATCTACAACGGCTCAACTGTGAAGAAATAGGATGTGAAGTGAAGTGGAAACATTTAGAAGCAACAACGGCTCAACCGTGAAGTGGTAGGCCACGCAAGTTCACAGAACGGGACCACCGAGTGCGGAAGCGCATAAAAACGGTCTGTCCTCGGTTGCAACACTCAATACCAAGTTCCAAACTGCAACGTCAGCAAAATAACTGTTCGTCGGAAGCTTCATGAAATGGGTTTCCATGGCCGAGCAGCCGCATACAAGATAACCATGTGCAATGCCAAGCATCGGCTTGATTGGTGTAAAGATCGCCGCCATTCAACTGTGGAGCAGTGGAAACGTGTTCTTTGGAGTTATGAATCACACTTCACCATCTGGCAGTCCGACAGAAGAATCTGGGTTTGGTGGATGCCTCGAAAACGCTACCTGCCCGAATGCATAGTGCCAACTGTAAAGTTTGGTGGAGGAGTAATAATGGTCTGGGGCTGTTTTTCCTTAGTTCTAGTGAAGATAAATCTTAACGCTACTGTATAAAATTACATTCTAGACAATTCTGTGCTTCCAACTTGGTGGCAACAGTTTGGGGTAGGCCCTTTCCAGTTTCAGCATGACAATGTCCCCGTGCACAAAGCGAGGTCCATACAGAAATGGCTTGTCGAGATCGGTGTGGAAGAACTTGACTGGCCTGCACAGAGCCCTGACCTCAACCCCATCGAACACCTTTGGGATGAATTGGAACGCTGACTTCGAGCCAGACCTAATCACCCAACATCAGTGCCCGACCTCCCTAATGCTCTTGTGGCTGAACGGAAGCAAGTCCCCGCAGCAATGTTCCAACATCTAGTGGAAAGCCTTCCCAGAAGAGTGGAGGCCGTTATAGCAGCAAAGGGGGGACCAACTCCATAGGAATGCCTATGATTTTGGAATGAGATGTTCGACTAGCAGGTGTCCACATACTTTTGGTCATGTTGTATATATAGCCTAATCTAAATAAAATAATATAATATAGTGTAATCTAAATCAAGTCAAATGTTATTGGTCACAATGTCTGAGCAGCATAGACTAAGATACAGTAGAATAGTACAGAATGCAGTATATACATATGAGATGAGTAATGCATAGACTAAGATACAGTAGAATAGTATAGAATACAGTATATACATATGAGATGAGTAATGCATAGACTAAGATACAGTAGAATAGTATAGAATACAGTATCTACATATGAGATGAGTAATGCATAGACTAAGATACAGTAGAATAGTATAGAATACAGTATATACATATGAGATGAGTAATGCATAGACTAAGATACAGTAGAATAGTATAGAATACAGTATATATATATTAGATGAGTAATACATAGACTAAGATACAGTAGAATAGTATAGAATACAGTATATATATATTAGATGAGTAATACATAGACTAAGATACAGTAGAATAGTATAGAATACAGTATATATATATTAGATGAGTAATACATAGACTAAGATACAGTAGAATAGTATAGACTACAGTATATACATATGAGATGAGTAATGCCAGATATTTATAGCCGAGGCCAGATTCTTTTCACAACATTTCCAACAGAGACCATCAGGTTGGTCGGCATGATTAGTGATCATACTGTAGCTCAAACCTACTGTGACTGTTGAATGTCTGACGACGACCTAACTTTATAATAGTTCGTAGCCTACCTACCAGAATCTACCCGTACAGGCAGCCTAGTGGTTAGAGCATTGAACTAGTATCTGAAAGTTTACAAGATCAAATCCCCGAGCTGACAAGGTAAAAATCTGCTGTTCTGCTCCTGAACAAGGCAGTTAACCCACTGATCCTAGGCCAGTTAACCCACTGATCCTAGGCCAGTTAACCCACTGATCCTAGGCCAGTTAACCCACTGATCCTAGGCCAGTTAACCCACTGATCCTAGGCCAGTTAACCCACTGATCCTAGGCCAGTTAACCCACTGATCCTAGGCCAGTTAACCCACTGATCCTAGGCCAGTTAACCCACTGATTCAAGGCCAGTTAACCCACTGATCCTAGACCAGTTAACCCACTGATCCTAGACCAGTTAACCCACTGTTCCTAGGCCAGTTAACCCACTGTTCATAGACCAGTTAACCCAATGATCCTAGGCCAGTTAACCCACTGATCCTAGGCCAGTTAACCCACTGATCCTAGACCAGTTAACCCACTGATCCTAGACCAGTTAACCCACTGATCCTAGGCCAGTTAACCCACTGATCCTAGACCAGTTAACCCACTGATCCTAGGCCAGTTAACCCATTGATCCTAGACCAGTTAACCCACTGATCCTAGACCAGTTAACCCATTGATCCTAGGCCGTCATTGAAAATAAGAATTTGTTCTGAACTGACTTGGCTAGTTAAATAAAGTTAATATTAAATAAAAAATCAACACATTTATCTGTCTTCTAATGCAGTGGTGTAAAGTCCGTGAGTAAAAATACAAGTAATTTAAGTTGTTTTAGGGGAATCTATCCTTTACATACTTATATTTTTAACAACTTTTACTTTTACTTCCCTACATTCATAAAGAAAATGATGTACTTTTTACTCTGAACATTTTCCCCGACACCCAAACATACCCGACACCCACATTTTGAATGCTTAGCAGGACAGAAAATTGTCCAATTTGCCGAATTCTCAAGAGAACAACCCTGATCATCCCTACTGCCTCTTATCTGGCAGACTCACTAAACACAAATGCTTTGTTTTTAAATGGTGTCTGAGTGTTGGAGTATGACCCTGGCTATCCGTCAATTAAAATAACAAGAAAATTGTGCTGTCTGGTTTGATTAATAAAAGGAATGTTTTATTATTACAACTTTACTTTTTACTTTGATACTTACTTTGATACTTTCTGAAGCTAAGCAGGGTTGGTCCTGGTCAGTCCCTGGATGGGAGACCAGATGCTGCTGGAAGTGGTATTGGAGAGCCAGTAGGGGGCACTCTTTCCTCTGGTCTAAATATATATATATATATATCCCAATGCTCCAGGGCAGTGATTGGGGACACTGCCCTGTGTAGGGTGCCGTCTTTCGGATGGGACGTTAAACGGGTGTCCTGACTCTCTGAGGTCATTAAAGATCCCATGGCACTTATTGTAAGAGTAGGGGTGTTAACCCCGGTGTCCTGGCTAAATTCCCAATCTGACCCTCAAACCATCAAGGTCACCTAATAATCCCCAGTTAACAATTGGCTCATTCATCCCCCTCCTCTCCCCTGTAACTATTCCCCAGGTCGTTGCTGCAAATGAGAACGTGTTCTCAGTCAACTTACCTGGTAAAACAATGGATAAATAAAAAAAGGTATCTTTACTTTTACTCAGGAATGAAAGTACTTTTTCTTTATGAAATACAAATACTTTTAGACTTTTCCTGAAGTAGTATTTTACTGGGTGACTTTCACTTTTACTGGAGTCATTTTCTATGAAGGAATCTTTACTTTTGCTCCAGTTTGAGAAGTGAGTTCTGTTTCCACCACTGTTCTAACGTTCCATATGAGTCACTGTTTCAACAGACATTCTGGAACTGAGTTCTGTTTCCACCACTGTTCTAACGTTCCATATGAGACACAGTTTCAACAGACATTCTGGAACTGAGTTCTGTTTCCACCACTGTTCTAACGTTCCATATGAGACACAGTTTCAACAGACATTCTGGAACTGAGTTCTGTTTCCACCACTGTTCTAATGTTCCATATGAGACACAGTTTCAACAGACATTCTGGAACTGAGTTCTGTTTCCACCACTGTTCTAACGTTCCATATGAGTCACTGTTTCAACAGACATTCTGGAACTGAGTTCTGTTTCCACCACTGTTCTAATGTTCCATATGAGACACAGTTTCAACAGACATTCTGGAACTGAGTTTTGTTTCCACCACTGTTCTAACGTTCCATATGAGACACAGTTTCAACAGACATTCTGGAACTGAGTTCTGTTTCCACCACTGTTCTAACGTTCCATATGAGTCACTGTTTCAACAGACATTCTGGAACTGAGTTCTGTTTCCACCACTGTTCTAACGTTCCATATGAGACACAGTTTCAACAGACATTCTGGAACTGAGTTCTGTTTCCACCACTGTTCTAACGTTCCATATGAGACACAGTTTCAACAGACATTCTGGAACTGAGTTCTGTTTCCACCACTGTTCTAACGTTCCATATGAGACACAGTTTCAACAGACATTCTGGAACTGAGTTCTGTTTCCACCACTGTTCTAACGTTCCATATGAGACACAGTTTCAACAGACATTCTGGAACTGCGTCGGCTACAAAATTACTTTCAATATCATATCAGGAAATAAAGTAACGGTCACTGGGTGAATTAGTTGTGCATTGCCCGGCTCCCCGGGTGAGCAGAGTTTAAGCATTTTAGACCATTCCATTGGTCCATAAAATATATGTCCACCCACCTGTAGCACCGGGCCATGCAAAACAAACTTCCCACTGTCGCAGAGACACAGAGTTCTAATCCCAGACGCGTTTCTTCAAGACATCTCTCTTACATTATTTTTGATAAACATATAATTTACTCTAAACCAAGTTTAGCTGTTTCTTTCCTCCAAGATGTGAGTTACTGTAGGACTTTAATAATTGTAAGCAGGCCTCCAAACCCAAAAGGTTTTAATTTGAGAATGTTCATTTGTATGTCTCAAATATTAATCTGTCGTAAAATATGTGATGCTTAGTTGAATCAGGTGTGTAAGTGCTGGTAAGAACAAAAGGATGGAGAAACCCTGAGATAAACATAAAACCATATTATTGAAAAGCTCCTCCACCATCTTTACCAGACGTGTTACTGATAACATGTCGGACTACTGATTAGTTTACACTTTGAAAACTGCTGTCTGTCAGCAACTCAGCTCAAGTAGCAGATCTACTATCTAGTAATATCTCATCCCAGGTATTCATTCTCTTACTGTGTCCAATAGAATAAGTTATTTTTCAGAAATACCTACTTTGTTTTTCAATAATCTTCATGTAGTGTTTTCTGCTCTGTCGTCTCAAAATGGATCCTGAACAAAAGAACAACTTTACTTTCTGTTTCAGCTCAGCCGCCTCCCCAACCTGATAATAAAGTGTTATATTGGTATCTTCCACTAGATGGCAGTAAACACCTGCTGTAACTAGACTTTACAACTATGTGTTCTGTTTCAGCTCAGCCGCCTCCCCACCCTGATAATAAAGTGTTATATTGGTATCTTCCACTAGATGGCAGTAAACACCTGCTGTAACTAGTCTTTACAACTATGTGTTCTGTTTCAGCTCAGCCGCCTCCCCACCCTGATAATAAAGTGTTATATTGGTATCTTCCACTAGATGGCAGTAAACACCTGCTGTAACTAGACTTTACAACTATGTGTTCTGTTTCATACAGGCAGTGTCCCAGAGGAGGAGCGTTGATCTAGGATCAGGTCCCCCTGTCCATCTAATCTGATTCATTATGATCTAGGATCAGCTCCCCCTCTCCATCTAATCTGATTCATTGTGATCTAGGATCAGCTGCACCTTGTCCATCTAATCTGATTCATTATGATCTAGGATCAGATCCCCCTCTCCATCTAATCTGATTCATTATGATCTAGGATCAGGTCCACCTTGTCCATCTAATCTGATTCATTATGATCTAGGATCAGGTCCTCCTCTCCATGTCATCTCATTCATTACTATCTAGGATCAGGTCCCCCTCTCCAAGTAATCTGATTCATTATGATCTAGGATCAGGTCCCTTCTCTCCATGTAATCTGATTCATTATGATCTAGGATCAGGTCCCCCCTCTCCATGTAATCTGAGTCATTATGATCTAGGATCAGGTCCCTCCTCTCCATGTAATCTGATTCATTATGATCTAGGATCAGGTCCCTCCTCTCCATGTAATCTGATTCATTATGATCTAGGATCAGGTCCTCCTCTCCATGTAATCTGATTCATTATGATCTAGGATCAGGTCCTCCTCTCCATGTAATCTGATTCATTATGATCTAGGATCAGGTCCCTTCTCTCCATGTAATCTGATTCATTATAATCTAGGATCAGGTCCCTCCTCTCCATGTAATCTGATTCATTATGATCTAGGATCAGGTCCTCCTCTCCATGTAATCTGATTCATTATGATCTAGGATCAGGTCCCTTTTCTCCATGTAATCTGATTCATTATGATCTAGGATCAGGTCCCCCTCTCCATGTAATCTGATTCATTATGATCTAGGATCAGGTCCCTTCTCTCCATGTAATCTGATTCATTATGATCTAGGATCAGGTCCCTCCTCTCCATGTAATCTGATTCATTATGATCTAGGATCAGGTCCCTTCTCTCCATGTAATCTGATTCATTATGATCTAGGATCAGGTCCCTTCTCTCCATGTAATCTGATTCATTATGATCTAGGATCAGGTCCCTTCTCTCCATGTAATCTGATTCATTATGATCTAGGATCAGGTCCTTCTCTCCATGTAATCTGATTCATTATGATCTAGGATCAGGTCCCTTCTCTCCATGTAATCTGATTAATTATGATCTAGGATCAGGTCCCTTCTCTCCATGTAATCTGATTCATTATGATCTAGGATCAGGTCCCCCCTCTCCATGTAATCTGATTAATTATGATCTAGGATCAGGTCCCTCCTCTCCATGTAATCTGATTCATTATGATCTAGGATCAGGTCCCTCCTCTCCATGTAATCTGATTCATTATGATTGTTTTGTCTCATGTCTCTTTATATTCATGTAGCCTGGGGGCCATGTAATCTGATTCATTATGATCTAGGATCAGGTCCCTTCTCTCCATGTAATCTGATTCATTATGATCTAGGATCAGGTCCCCCTCTCCATGTAATCTGATTCATTATGATCTAGGATCAGGTCCCTTCTCTCCATGTAATCTGATTCATTATGATCTAGGATCAGGTCCCTTCTCTCCATGTAATCTGATTCATTATGATCTAGGATCAGGTCCCTCCTCTCCATGTAATCTGATTCATTATGATTGTTTTGTCTCATGACTCTTTATATTCATGTAGCCTGGGGGAAATGTAGCTGTATTGAAATCACCTTGTTTTATAACCTTCTTTGTTTCTCAGTGGTACTTCAGTTGTCCTGACCACGCCCACTTCTTTCACACAGTAATGCTCCAGCATCCACTCAGAGATTATGCATCTAATGCATTCCTCAAATACTGCAGAGTTGTTAAGCAAGTCCCTGAGATCGTCCTGTTCAACCACATGTATTAGTTTATTTGTCAGATGAAACCTGAGGGGACTGTAGTGGGTCATAATGCATCAACATGGTTCTGAGGTCCTCAACAATGTTATTCTGTACCGTAGCTGGGATGCTGTGTTCTTTCCTGCTTTACTAAATAACAAGACAGATATTGTCTTAGAGACGTTCAATTAGCTGCTCAGTGTTGATCTCTGTGTCTTGAACATATTCAGCCTCTGGCAGACTCTCTACGTCGCTCATGTCATCTTCAATGGGATCAGTCCCAGTCTCATGTCATCTTCAATGGGATCAGTCCCAGTCTCATGTCATCTTCAATGGGATCAGTCCCAGTCTCATGTCATCTTCAATGGGATCAGTCCCAGTCTCATGTCATCTTCAATGGGATCAGTCCCAGTCTCATATTCATCATGAGGGCAATTCTCATCTAAGTTGGCTCTTTAAAGCTCTGTGTGGTTTTGGTAGATGTGTGACCGATAGAAGCTGAAACATCTATTTGTTTTCCCACACCCATTAACTCCACAGGTAGTTAGAACATGTGGTTCATGCTGGTGATAGAGGCCAATATGTGTGAGTGGTCTGGACACAGAGAATGTTTGCTCGTTGCAAAGTGGACAATAGAATAGAGTTGGCATTCTTCAGAAAGATTGTGAACCTTGGAATGATGGGATGGAATCATGGAGATCATTGGTACTCAGACACTTGCAGACATCATCAAGGGACCAGTCTTCCACAGCCACAATCTAATTCAAGTTGACACTAAAAGCAGAAGTGAAATGTATTAGTGTTGAGGCTAAAACAAAACCTATCCCACTCTCTCCAGACAACCACCTTTCCTCCTAATTAGTATTCATGGTTGTTCCATAACAAAGCAGAGCTTGTCAGGAAAGGTGAAGATGTCTGTCTCTTATTTATCTGACTCCATATTTCTTGGTTTGGGACATTATGGGATTCTGCAGTCCCACATTTTAGTGTTGACTCAGATAATATGATGCTCCAAATGGGGCCTATTTCCTAAGTCTTCTTGATATAATTGTCCTGTTAGAGTTGTCAATAAAGAGCCTATCAGGGCAGTTATAAAGTCTTCTTGATATAATTGTCCTTTTAGAGTTGTAGGTAAAGAGCCAATCAGGGCAGTTATAATGTCTTCTTGATATAATTGTCCTATGAGAGTTGTCAATAAAGAGCCTATCAGGGCAGTTATAACGTCTTCTTGATATAATTGTCCTATTAGAGTTGTCAATAAAGAGCCTATCAGGACAGTTATAAAGTATTCTTGATATAATTGTCCTATTAGAGTTGTCAATAAAGAGCCTATCAGGGCAGTTATAAAGTCTTCTTGATATAATTGTCCTATTAGAGTTGTAGGTAAAGAGCCTATCAGGGCAGTTATAAAGTCTTCTTGATATAATTGTCCTGTTAGAGTTGTAGGTAAAGAGCCTATCAGGGCAGTTATAAAGTCTTCTTGATATAATTGTCCTGTTAGAGTTGTCAATAAGTCTTTGTCTGTAAACTAGTTTGGTTCATCCTGGTCCTTTTAATATTCCAGATGAATCATGTTATCTCTGGTGTTAAAGGAGTAGGCAGGTATGGACAGTGGAAACATTAATCATGTTGTCTCTGGTGTTAAAGGAGTAGGCAGGTATGGACAGTGGAAACATTAATCACGTTGTCTGTGGTGTTAAAGGAGTAGGCAGGTATGGACAGTGGAAACATTAATCATGTTGTCTCTGGTGTTAAAGGAGTAGGCAGGTATGGACAGTGGAAACATTAATCATGTTGTCTCTGGTGTTAAAGGAGTAGGCAGGTATGGACAGTGGAAACATTAATCATGTTGTCTCTGGTGTTAAAGGAGTAGGCAGGTATGGACAGTGGAAACATTAATCATGTTGTCTCTGGTGTTAAAGGAGTAGGCAGGTATGGACAGTGGAAACATTAATCATGTTGTCTCTGGTGTTAAAGGAGTAGGCAGGTATGGACAGTGGAAACATTAATCATGTTGTCTCTGGTGTTAAAGGAGTAGGCAGGTATGGACAGTGGAAACATTAATCATGTTGTCTCTGGTGTTAAAGGGGTAGGCAGGTATGGACAGTGGAAACATTAATCATGTTGTCTCTGGTGTTAAATGAGTAGGCAGGTATGGACAGTGGAAACATTAATCATGTTGTCTCTGGTGTTGAAGGAGTAGGCAGGTATGGACAGTGGAAACATTAATCATGTTGTCTCTGGTGTTGAAGGAGTAGGCAGGTATGGACAGTGGAAACATTAATCATGTTGTCTCTGGTGTTAAAGGAGTAGGCAGGTATGGACAGTGGAAACATTAATCATGTTGTCTCTGGTGTTGAAGGAGTAGGCAGGTATGGACAGTGGAAACATTAATCATGTTGTCTCTGGTGTTAAAGGAGTAGGCAGGTATGGACAGTGGAAACATTAATCATGTTGTCTCTGGTGTTAAAGGAGTAGGCAGGTATGGACAGTGGAAACATTAATCATGTTGTCTCTGGTGTTAAAGGAGTAGGCAGGTATGGACAGTGGAAACATTAATCATGTTGTCTCTGGTGTTAAAGGAGTAGGCAGGTATGGACAGTGGAAACATTAATCATGTTGTCTCTGGTGTTAAAGGAGTAGGCAGGTATGGAGAGTGGAAACATTAATCATGTTGTCTCTGGTGTTAAAAGAGTAGGCAGGTATGGACAGTGGACACATTAATCATGTTGTCTCTGGTGTTAAAGGAGTAGGCAGGTATGGACAGTGGAAACATTAATCATGTTGTCTCTGGTGTTAAAGGAGTAGGCAGGTATGGACAGTGGAAACATTAATCATGTTGTCTCTGGTGTTGTAGGAGTAGGCAGGTATGGACAGTGGAAACATTAATCATGTTGTCTCTGGTGTTAAAGGAGTAGGCAGGTATGGACAGTGGAAACATTAATCATGTTGTCTCTGGTGTTAAAGGAGTAGGCAGGTATGGACAGTGGAAACATTAATCATGTTGTCTCTGGTGTTAAAGGAGTAGGCAGGTATGGACAGTGGAAACATTAATCATGTTGTCTCTGGTGTTAAAAGAGTAGGCAGGTATGGACAGTGGAAACATTAATCATGTTGTCTCTGGTGTTAAAGGAGTAGGCAGGTATGGACAGTGGAAACATTAATCATGTTGTCTCTGGTGTTAAATGAGTAGGCAGGTATGGACAGTGGACACATTAATCATGTTGTCTCTGGTGTTAAAGGAGTAGGCAGGTATGGACAGTGGAAACATTAATCATGTTGTCTCTGGTGTTAAAGGAGTAGGCAGGTATGGACAGTGGAAACATTAATCATGTTGTCTCTGGTGTTGAAGGAGTAGGCAGGTATGGACAGTGGAAACATTAATCATGTTGTCTCTGGTGTTAAAGGAGTAGGCAGGTATGGACAGTGGAAACATTAATCATGTTGTCTCTGGTGTTAAAGGAGTAGGCAGGTATGGACAGTGGAAACATTAATCATGTTGTCTCTGGTGTTAAAGGAGTAGGCAGGTATGGACAGTGGAAACATTAATCATGTTGTCTCTGGTGTTAAAGGAGTAGGCAGGTATGGACAGTGGAAACATTAATCATGTTGTCTCTGGTGTTAAAGGAGTAGGCAGGTATGGACAGTGGAAACATTAATCATGTTGTCTCTGGTGTTAAAAGAGTAGGCAGGTATGGACAGTGGACACATTAATCATGTTGTCTCTGGTGTTAAAGGAGTAGGCAGGTATGGACAGTGGAAACATTAATCATGTTGTCTCTGGTGTTAAAGGAGTAGGCAGGTATGGACAGTGGAAACATTAATCATGTTGTCTCTGGTGTTGTAGGAGTAGGCAGGTATGGACAGTGGAAACATTAATCATGTTGTCTCTGGTGTTAAAGGAGTAGGCAGGTATGGACAGTGGAAACATTAATCATGTTGTCTCTGGTGTTAAAGGAGTAGGCAGGTATGGACAGTGGAAACATTAATCATGTTGTCTCTGGTGTTAAAGGAGTAGGCAGGTATGGACAGTGGAAACATTAATCATGTTGTCTCTGGTGTTAAAAGAGTAGGCAGGTATGGACAGTGGAAACATTAATCATGTTGTCTCTGGTGTTAAAGGAGTAGGCAGGTATGGACAGTGGAAACATTAATCATGTTGTCTCTGGTGTTAAAGGAGTAGGCAGGTATGGATAGTGGAAACATTAATCATGTTGTCTCTGGTGTTAAAGGAGTAGGCAGGTATGGACAGTGGAAACATTAATCATGTTGTCTCTGGTGTTAAAGGAGTAGGCAGGTATGGACAGTGGAAACATTAATCATGTTGTCTCTGGTGTTAAAGGAGTAGGCAGGTATGGACAGTGGAAACATGCATCCCAGTCTGACTCCAGGTCTGATTAATAATGCTCTCCCTCCCAGTTTGACTCCAGGTCTGATTACATTGTAAATAATGCTCTCCCTCCCAGTTTGACTCCAGGTCTGATTACATTGTAAATAATGCTCTCCCTCCCAGTCTGACTCCAGGTCTGATTACATTGTAAATAATGCTCTCCCTCCCAGTTTGACTCCAGGTCTGATTACATTGTAAATAATGCTCTCCCTCCCAGTCTGACTCCAGGTCTGATTACATTGTAAATAATGCTCTCCCTCCCAGTTTGACTCAAGCTCTGATTACATTCATCCATAAGCCTAAGAAAGACTTGCTTCTCCTCGATAATTGGCGTCCAGTCTGTCTGCTCAACGACTACAAATATCAGCTTCTACATTTGCAAAAAGAATGAAAGCAATATTGGACTCAATTATAGAGGAGACCCAATCTGTCTTCATGAGGAATAGACATATGTTACAGACTGTGTGATGCCCTCTATCTGCAATATTCCACTTAAGGAAAATGCAACATACCTTGGGATTACCATATCTAAGGATCAACAGAAAATATGCTCATTCAATGTGTGTACTTATTATTGAAGAAAACAAATGAAAAGAACTTGAACCAATGGTTGCAGAGGGATTTATCCTGGAAAGGTTGAGTGTTGCTTTCTAAAGATGAAGTTATTTCCAGATCTACTTCCAGATCTACTTCCAGATCTACTTACAGATCTACTCACAGATCTACTCCCAGATCTACTTACAGATCTACTTACAGATCTACTTACAGATCTACTTATAGATCTACTTACAGATCTACTTACAGATCTACTTACAGATCTACTTCCAGATCTACTTCCAGATCTACTTCCAGATCTACTTCCATATATACTTATAGATCTACTTACAGATCTACTTACATATCTACTTATAGATCTACTTACAGATCTACTTACAGATCTACTTATAATTTAAAGATAAATTGGGAAAAACATTTCTTAAAGAATCCAACTTCAATTTGGAATTTCATCCCTCATTATATCTTCTCCCGTTTTGGTGACTTCAATTTTGTTACTTTGTAACTATAACACCGATAAGATTCCTACAACAGTATTCTTAACGTGCTCGTTAATATATTAAAAAAGGTATTTCATTTGGAACAATAAGGATATTTTGTATGGAAACAAGTCTTCATTTTTGAAGAACTGGTTTAATAATCATATCCTGCTGGTAAGTCAACTTTTTAATGCAGAAGGATTGTTACTCAATTATGAGGAATTTTTATCTTGTTACAATATCCCTGTAACACCTAGAGAGTTCTCCATAGTCTCTGATACTATTCCATCTGGAAATCTCATGTTATTTAGATGTGTAACCAGACCTCACCTTGTTGACCTGCCCTTCTAGAGAGTTCTCCATAGTCTCTGATACTGTTCCATCTGGAACTCATGTTTTTTAGATGTGTAACCAGACCTCACCTTGTTGACCTACCTTCGCTTAAACCAGTTGACTCTCCAATAGGGAAACTGTTTCTCTCCTTGCTCCCTCAGAACAACAAACCTGCTTTATTTCAAAGGGAGATTGTATCCATTCCTTATGTCACAACTGACTGGAATACATTTGCCAATAATATCTGTTGGAAAAATGTTTGGTTATTACCATTTAAATACCTTCTTGTTAATTTGATTGCTTTTCTGATTTTCGTGACCAACATGAGCTTTGCATAATGCTATGCTAGGCTATCGATAAACTTACACAAATGCTTGTCTTGCTTTGGCTGTAAAGCATAATTTCAGAATCTGAGATGACAGGGTGATTAACAAAAGGCTAAGCTCTGTTTCAATATATTTCACTTGTGATTTCATGACTATTAATATTTTCTAGTAAGATTTTTTGTCTGTTGCGTTATGCTAATTAGTGTAAGTTAATGATAATTCTCCCGGATCCGAGAGGGGTAGTTCTGAGAGTTAACAACCCCACCACTAGGAGGTGTCCACATGGTCTGATAAACACTCCTAACAACCAGACCACTAGGAGGTGTCCACATGGTCTGATAAACACTCCTAACGACCAGACCACTAGGAGGTGTCCACATGGTCTGATAAACACTCCTAACAACCCCACCACTAGGAGGTGTCCACATGGTCTGATAAACACTACTAACAACTCCACCACTAGGAGGTGTCCACATGGTCTGATAAACACTCCTAACAACCCCTCCACTAGGAGGTGTCCACATGGTCTGATAAACACTCCTAACAACCCCACCACTAGGAGGTGTCCACATGGTCTGATAAACACTCCTAACAACCCGACCACTAGGAGGTGTCCACATGGTCTGATAAACACTCCTAACAACCAGACCACTAGGAGGTGTCCACATGGTCTGATAAACACTCCTAACAACCCCACCACTAGGAGGTGTCCACATGGTCTGATAAACACTCCTAACAACCAGACCACTAGGAGGTGTCCACATGGTCTGATAAACACTCCTAACAACCAGACCACTAGGAGGTGTCCACATGGTCTGATAAACACTCCTAACAACCCCACCACTAGGAGGTGTCCACATGGTCTGATTAACACTCCTAACAAACCCACCACTAGGAGGTGTCCACATGGTCTGATAAACACTCCTAACAACCAGACCACTAGGAGGTGTCCACGTGGTCTGATAAACACTCCTAACAACCAGACCACTAGGAGGTGTCCACATGGTCTGATAAACACTCCTAACAACCCCACCACTAGGAGGTGTCCACATGGTCTGATAAACACTCCTAACAACTAGACCACTAGGAGGTGTCCACATGGTCTGATAAACACTCCTAACAACACCACTACTAGGAGGTGTCCACATGGTCTGATAAACACTCCTAACAACCAGACCACTAGGAGGTGTCCACATGGTCTGATTAACACTCCTAACTACCCACCACTGGGAGGTGTCCACATGGTCTGATAAACACTCCTAGCAACCTGACCACTAGGAGGTGTCCACATGTTCTGATAAACACTCCTAACAACCAGACCACTAGGAGGTGTCCACATGGTCTGATAAACACTCCTAACAACCCCACCATTTGGAGGTGTCCACATGGTCTGATAAACAATCCTATCAACCCCACCACTAGGAGGTGTCCACATTGTCTGATAAACACTCCTAACAAACCCACCACTAGGAGATGTCCACATGGTCTGATAAACACCCCTAACAACCCCACCATTAGGAGGTGTCCACATGGTCTGATAAACACTCCTAACAACCAGACCACTAGGAGGTGTCCACATGGTCTGATAAACACTCCTAACAACCAGACCACTAGGAGGTGTCCACATGGTCTGATAAACACTCCTAACAACCAGACCACTAGGAGGTGTCCACATGGTCTGATAAACACTCCTAACGACCAGACCACTAGGAGGTGTCCACATGGTCTGATAAACACTCCTAACAACCCCACCACTAGGAGGTGTCCACATGGTCTGATAAACACTCCTAACAACCCGACCACTAGGAGGTGTCCACATGGTCTGATAAACACTCCTAACAACCAGACCACTAGGAGGTGTCCACATGGTCTGATAAACACTCCTAACAACCCCACCACTAGGAGGTGTCCACATGGTCTGATAAACACTCCTAACAACCAGACCACTAGGAGGTGTCCACATGGTCTGATAAACACTCCTAACAACCAGACCACTAGGAGGTGTCCACATGGTCTGATAAACACTCCTAACAACCCCACCACTAGGAGGTGTCCACATGGTCTGATTAACACTCCTAACAAACCCACCACTAGGAGGTGTCCACATGGTCTGATAAACACTCCTAACAACCAGACCACTAGGAGGTGTCCACGTGGTCTGATAAACACTCCTAACAACCAGACCACTAGGAGGTGTCCACATGGTCTGATAAACACTCCTAACAACCCCACCACTAGGAGGTGTCCACATGGTCTGATAAACACTCCTAACAACCAGACCACTAGGAGGTGTCCACATGGTCTGATAAACACTCCTAACAACACCACTACTAGGAGGTGTCCACATGGTCTGATAAACACTCCTAACAACCAGACCACTAGGAGGTGTCCACATGGTCTGATTAACACTCCTAACTACCCACCACTGGGAGGTGTCCACATGGTCTGATAAACACTCCTAGCAACCTGACCACTAGGAGGTGTCCACATGTTCTGATAAACACTCCTAACAACCAGACCACTAGGAGGTGTCCACATGGTCTGATAAACACTCCTAACAACCCCACCATTTGGAGGTGTCCACATGGTCTGATAAACAATCCTATCAACCCCACCACTAGGAGGTGTCCACATTGTCTGATAAACACTCCTAACAAACCCACCACTAGGAGATGTCCACATGGTCTGATAAACACCCCTAACAACCCCACCATTAGGAGGTGTCCACATGGTCTGATAAACACTCCTAACAACCAGACCACTAGGAGGTGTCCACATGGTCTGATAAACACTCCTAACAACCAGACCACTAGGAGGTGTCCACATGGTCTGATAAACACTCCTAACAACCAGACCACTAGGAGGTGTCCACATGGTCTGATAAACACTCCTAACAACCCCACCACTAGGAGGTGTCCACATGGTCTGATAAACACTCCTAACAACCAGACCACTAGGAGGTGTCCACATGGTCTGATAAACACTCCTAACGACCAGACCACTAGGAGGTGTCCACATGGTCTGATAAACACTCCTAACAACCCCACCACTAGGAGGTGTCCACATGGTCTGATAAACACTACTAACAACCCCACCACTAGGAGGTGTCCACATGGTCTGATAAACACTCCTAACAACCCCTCCACTAGGAGGTGTCCACATGGTCTGATAAACACTCCTAACAACCCCACCACTAGGAGGTGTCCACATGGTCTGATAAACACTCCTAACAACCCCACCACTAGGACGTGTCCACATGGTCTGATAAACACTCCTAACAACCAGACCACTAGGAGGTGTCCACATGGTCTGATAAACACTCCTAACAACCAGACCACTAGGAGGTGTCCACATGGTCTGATAAACACTCCTAACAACCCCACCACTAGGAGGTGTCCACATGGTCTGATAAACACACCTAACAACCCCACCACTAGGAGGTGTCCACATGGTCTGATAAACACTCCTAACAACCCCACCACTAGGAGGTGTCCACCTGGTGTCCACCTGGTAAATGTAGTCTCTTATGGTCAATCTTCCAACGATATGCCTACAAATACGTCACAATGCTGCAGACACCTTGGGGAAACGACAGAAAGTGCAGGCTCATTCCTGGCGCATTCATAGCCATATAAGGAGACATTGGAACACAGGGCATTCAACATCTGGACCATTTCCTGTATGAAATGTCATCTTGGTTTCGCCTGTAGCATTAGTTCTGGGGCACTCACAGATAATATCTTTGCAGTTTTGGAAACGTCAGAGTTTTTTCTTTCTAAAGCTGTCAATTACATGCATAGTCGAGCATCTTTTCGTGACAAAATATCTTGTTTAAAACAGGAACGTTTTTTTATCCAAAAATTAAAAGAGCGCCCCCTATCTCGAAGAAGTTAAAGTTAGGGTTTAGTGTAGGGGTTAATGTTAGGGTTTAGGGTTTAGGGTAGGGGTTAATGTTAGGGTTTAGGGTAGGGGTTAATGTTAGGGTTTAGGGTAGGGGTTAATATTAGTGTTTAGGGTAGGGGTTAATGTTAGGGTTTAGGGTAGGGGTTAATGTTCGGGTTTAGGGTAGGGGTTAATGTTAGGGTTTAGGGTAGGGGTTAATGTTAGGGTTTAGGGTAGGGGTTAATATTAGGGTTTAGGGTAGGGGTTAATGTTAGGGTTTAGGGTAGGGGTTAAAGTTAGGGTTTAGAGTAGGGGTTAATGCTAGGGTTTAGTGTAGGGGTTAATGTTAGGGTTTAGGGTAGAAGTTAATGGTAGGGTTTAGGGTAGGGGTTAAAGTTAGGGTTTAGGGGTTAATGTTAGGTTAGTTTAAGGGTAGGGGTTACGGTTAGGGTTTAGAGTAGGGGTTAATGGTAGGGTAGGGGTTAATGCTAGGGTTTAGGGTAGGGGTTAATCTTAGGGTTTAGGGTAGGGTTTAATGTAAGGGTTTAGGGTAGGGGTTAATGTTAAGGTTAGGGTTTAGGGTAAGGACATCCCAACATCCCAGATAGCACTAACTGAGAGCTACCCCTTAAAGTGTCAATCAGCAGCAGAAACAATAACAAAGTGGTAGTCCTACCCCTAATTCAGTAAACAGCTGAGGAATGAGCCCCGCCCCAAATTCAGTAAACAGCTGAAGGATGAGCCCCGCCCCTAATTCGAAAAACAGTTGAGGGATGAGCCCCGCCCCTAATTCAGTAAACAGCTGAGGGATGAGCCCCGCCCCTAATTCAGTAAACAGCTGAGGGATGAACCCTGCCCCTAATTCAGTAAACAGCTGAGGAATGAGCCCCGCCCCAAATTCAGTAAACAGCTGAAGGATTAGCCCCACCCCTAATTCAGTAAACAGTTGAGGGATGAGCCCCGCCCTAATTCAGTAAACAGCTGAGGGATGAGCCCCGCCCCTAATTCAATAAACAGTTGAGGGATGAGCCCCGCCCCTAATTCAGTAAACAGCTGAGGGATGAGCACCGCCCCTAATTCAGTAAACAGCTGAGGGATGAACCCTGCCCCTAATTCAGTAAACAGCTGAGGAATGAGCCCCGCCCCTAATTCAGTAAACAGCTGAGGGATGAGCCCCGCCCCTAATTCAGTAAACAGCTGAGGGATGAACCCTGCCCCTAATTCAGTAAACAGCTAAAGAATGAGCCCCGCCCCTAATTCAGTAAACAGCTGAGGGATGAACCCCGCCCCTAATTCAGTAAACAGATGAGCATGAGCATTTATGAGTTAATTCTTCAAGAATCAATTGGTACATATCATTAATGGATGTAGCAACTGCTGATTGTCGCTTTCCTCTCCTTATGCTGATGTTAATGCTTGTTTAATGGAAATGCTTGTAAGTAATTTTCTATGAGGTTGAGACTTTGTCTCAAAAGGGAGGAAATATCATGGAAAATTACATAATTAGTCATGCTAGCCCGTGTTTTACTGTTTAAAAAATTGCCTCTTGTTTTATTGCACTGGTTTTCTAACCTGATATCAACTTGTCTTTGTGGGACCTAAGACTGGGCCTATAGCTAAGGTCCGCTTGGGTGCGGCCGCAACATGTGACATCCTGTGGGTTTACTATCTACAGATGTATGGAAACTTGCAGAAAGGAAAAAAATTATAGTGCTTGTTGTTGTGAATGCAGTTAGACGGTTGAGCTCTCAGGCTATCAACCTCGTGCTACCTAAAGTCTGCACAGACAACTAATGACCTTTTACACACTAACTGCTGACTGCCACATATACAAAAGGATGTGCTTCTTTATAAAAGCTTTGAACCAGCACTGTTCATTGAGCTTTTCAACTATGCACTTTTGAGTGGATATTTTGTTGCAAGTGTTGATTGAAAGAATCTGCAGTCTCTCTTCCTTTGATTAGATGTTCCACAACACGTTGCATCAACCAAGGGTTCCATGCTGCGTCTTGGACTGTGCAGTCAGGCACCAGATTGTTATAACATATGATGTGGTAAACTGATACGTAAAACGCCTATCCAGGTGTTAGAAGATCTGTCAGGAGTCAGCCACGTCTGAGCAGAGGAACTGGCCCAACCTGTTACTGATGCTGCGTTCATAACAAGTAGGAAGCTCAGATAATACCACTTGTAAACTGGGAGCAACGAGTTGTGTGCTTTCATGTGTTTTGAAGTAGTTGAGAACACTGATTGGCTAATGGAAAACAAGCTGCATCAACCATCACCTGAAGGTACAGCTGTCATGCTGCATTATAGTGTTCAACAACCATCACCTGAAGGTACAGCTGTCATGCTGCATTATAGTGTTCAACAACCATCACCTGAAGGTACAGCTGTCATGCTGCTTAACACATTATAGTGTTCAACAACCATCACCTGAAGGTACAGCTGTCATGCTGCTTAACACATTATAGTGTTCAACAACCATCACCTGAATGTACAGCTGTCATGCTGCTTAACACATTATAGGGTTCAACAACCATCACCTGAAGGTACAGCTGTCATGCTGCTTAACACATTATAGTGTTCAACAACCATCACCTGAAGGTACAGCTGTCATGCTGCTTAACACATTATAGTGTTCAACAACCATCACCTGAAGGTACAGCTGTCATGCTGCTTAACACATTATAGTGTTCAACAACCATCACCTGAAGGTACAGCTGTCATGCTGCTTAACACATTATAGTGTTCAACAACCATCACCTGAAGGTACAGCTGTCATGCTGCTTAACACATTATAGTGTTCAACAACCATCACCTGAAGGTACAGCTGTCATGCTGCTTAACACATTATAGTGTTCAACAACCATCACCTGAAGGTACAGCTGTCATGCTGCTTAACACATTATAGTGTTCAACAACCATCACCTGAAGGTACAGCTGTCATGCTGCTTAACACATTATAGTGTTCAACAACCATCACCTGAAGGTACAGCTGTCATGCTGCTTAACACATTATAGTGTTCAACAACCATCACCTGAAGGAACAGCTGTCATGCTGCATCATAGGGTTCAACAACCATATTAATAGACTGTTTTTATAAATATTGTTTTGTTGTTGTATTTAGCTAATGACAATGATGTTATGGAGGTAATTTCTTTAGTATGTAAAGTCAGAGTTCAGCATGTGGGAGGAGTCAGAGATCAGAGATGACAGACAAGTCTCCCACTAGTAACCAGGTAGAGGGACGTTCCAGTGGATTGATAGATGTCTCCCACTAATAACCAGTTGGAGGGGCATTCCAGTGGATTGATAGATGAGTCTCCCACTAATAACCATTCCAGTGGATTGATAGATGAGTCTCCCACTAATAACCAGGTGGAGGGGCGTTTGAGTGGATTGATAGATGAGTTTCCCACTAATAACCAGGTGGAGGGTCGTTCCAGTGGATTGATAGATGTCTCCCACTAATAACCAGTTGGAGGGGCGTTCCAGTGGATTGATAGATGAGTTTCCCACTAATAACCAGGTGGAGGGGCGTTCCAGTGGATTGATAGATGAGTTTCCCACTAATAACCAGGTGGAGGGGCGTTCCAGTGGATTGATAGATGAGTTTCCCACTAATAACCAGGTGGAGGGGCGTTCCAGTGGATTGATAGATGAGTTTCCCACTAATAACCATTCTAGTGGATTGATATATGAGTCTCCCACTAATGACCATTCCAGTGGATTGATAGATGAGTCTCCCAATAATAACCATTCCAGTGGATTGATAGATGAGTCTCCCACTAATAACCAGTTGGAGGGGCGTTCCAGTGGATTGATAGATGAGTCTCCCACTAATAACCATTCCAGTGGATTGATAGATGAGTCTCCCACTAATAACCAGGTGGAGGGGCGTTCCAGTGGATTGATAGATGAGTCTCCCACTAATAACCTGGTGGAGGGGCGTTCCAGTGGATTGATAGATGAGTCTCCCACTAATAACCAGGTGGAGGGGCGTTCCAGTGGATTGATAGATGAGTCTTCCACTAATAACCATTCCAGTGGATTGATAGATGAGTTTCCCACTAATAACCATTCCAGTGGATTTCTGTCTAACTTCCTTGATCTCAACTGACATGAGAGAACTGGACAGGTGACAGTAATGTCCAGGTAGGAAGCCACCATGTTACTTTGACCTCTATTGTGTTTTCAGATGAGTCCAGATAAAGGATAGGAGATGAGGAGAGGAGATAAGGAGAGGAGGCCACCATGTTACTTTGACCTCTATTGTGTTTTCAGATGAGTCCAGATAAAGGAGAGGAGATAAGGAGAGGAAGCCACCATGTTACCTTGACCTCTATTGTGTTTTCAGATGAGTCCAGATAAAGGAGAGGAGATAAGGAGAGGAGATAAGGAGAGGAAGCCACCATGTTACTTTGACCTCTATTGTGTTTTCAGATGAGTCCAGATAAAGGAGAGGAGATAAGGAGAGGAGATAAGGAGAGGAAGCCACCATGTTACTTTGACCTCTATTGTGTTTTCAGATGAGTCCAGATAAAGGAGAGGAGATAAGGAGAGGAGAAAAGGAGAGGAGGCCACTTTAGACTGTTGAGATGCACCCAGTGTCCTGTTCTCTCAGTATCTTACAGTAGTAACAACATAATGATTAGTGTCCTGTTCTCTCACTATCATACAGTAGTAACAACAGAATGATTAGTGTCCTGTTCTCTCAGCATCATACAGTAGTAACAACATAATGATTAGTGTCCTGTTCTCTCAGTATCATACAGTAGTAACAACAGAATGATTAGTGTCCTGTTCTCTCAGTATCATACAGTAGTAACAACAGAATGATTAGTGTCCTGTTCTCTAAGTATCATACAGTAGTAACAACAGAATGATTAGTGTCCTGTTCTCTCAGTATCATACAGTAGTAACAACAGAATGATTAGTGTCCTGTTCTCTCAGTATCATACAGTAGTAACAACAGAATGATTAGTGTCCTGTTCTCTCAGTATCATACAGTAGTAACAACAGAATGATTAGTGTCCTGTTCTCTAAGTATCATACAGTAGTAACAACAGAATGATTAGTGTCCTGTTAGTGTCAATATTAAATCAATATCAATAATTATTGTGATCAGTATTAAAACATTTCCACCTCTCTTCTTCCATCTATTACTGTACTGTCATATTCTGATCAGTATTAAAACATTTCCACCTCTCTTCTTCCATCTATTACTGTACTGTCACATTGTGATCAGTATTAAAACATTTCCACCTCTCTTCTTCCATCTATTACTGTACTGTCATATTGTGATCAGTATTAACACATTTCCACCTCTCTTCTTCCATCTATTACTGTACTGTCACATTGTGATCAGTATTAAAACATTTACACCTCTCTTCTTCCATCTATTACTGTACTGTCACATTGTGATCAGTATTAAAACATTTCCACCTCTCTTCTTCCATCTATTACTGTACTGTCATATTGTGATTAATATTAAAACATTTCCACCTCTCTTCTTCCATCTATTACTCTACTGTCATATTGTGATCAATACTAAAACATTTCCACCTCTCTTCTTCCATCTGGTTGATTATCCTTTATTAGTCACATCTGTCACATGTACATTTCATTCAGTTGAATTGAGTTTATCCACAAACAAGAATGTTGTGCCAAGAACTTGACAAATAAACATTCTACAATATTTACAAACACCAAGAAGCCCAATAACAACACGATCAATGATTTCTAAATGAAACCAGTTTCTACAACACAGTGTGGTGATTCATTCTACTAATGACTATTAACATAAGTGGTGTAAAATCCTGAATATTTAGATATAATAACAACATAACTCATGACTAGAGAGATATTCTACATTGTTGCTCCAGTGTGTCTTACTGTCAAAGGAATTTTACAATTCCTATGTGTTCATTAACCAATTCAATTAAAATCACTCTGTCTGTTTCTAAGAATTTGTAAGATCCTTATTTGCACAAAATAGACAGAGACCAGTCTTGAGTATTGAGTATTTATTTATTATTAGTCTATCAAAATGAGTATTTATTTATTATTTATATATATTTATAAAATAGTATTTTCGGAGCGCGCTGCTCATAGATCCATGTACAACAGTGTATATATAAAATATGACGTCATAGGTTATAGGTTATAAAAGGTATCTCCTCCTCTCGACAGGACAAAGCAGGTTCAAAAGTTAATTCCAACTCACTAGCGCACATACCTGACACACTATACCTGGATTAACTCCTGAAGTCTCACCATAGTTTATTACCACTTAGCATCTCCTGAAGTCTCACCATAGTTTATTACCACTTAGCATCTCCTGAAGTCTCACCATAGTTTATTACCACTTAGCATCTCCTGAAGTCTCACCATAGTTTATTACCACTTAGCAGACAGTTCCAGATAAGGAAAACCTAGAGGGGCTCTCGCTGTCTTAAGTAATCACCACAGAGTTATAGCTGAGTCAGTTCAAACATAGGTTAATGACCCTCTTTTCTTACTGTAGACCCACACACATTCCTCCTTACACAAAGGTTATCATTTCCAATTACCCCTTATCCCTGCTACATAACCTCTTTCTTAGGAACTAACATTATTAATCAGATATTATAAAACAGGGTAGAGTTTAATTAATTATAGTTCTATTTAAATGTAAATATTGTTTAGTCATTGTTCATAAAATTCCTAACACTGAACATGACCACATTTAGAGTGTAACATCATGTAGTGTTTAATACCGGACAAAGGGAAGCTGAGATGCCAGAACCCCAAAGATGAAACCCTGGATAGAGGGGCTCAGTGAATGTGGTGCTGAATGTGTACAGGTGGGTCAGTGTGTCAGAGGAGGCTCTATAGAAGGACAGAGTGCTGGCTGGCCAGTCCAGATACACTCCTACTCTGTGGGAGCTGGAGGAGGGGACGTATATGGTAGTGCCCCTCTTATTGTGCCTTGTTTTGCAACTGTTTTCAGAGCAGACCACACTCCAGGACTTGTCATTGAATCCAAGCCAACAGTCCTCACCCCCTTCTCTCCTGCTTATACCTTTATATGCCACTCCTATATCAACCTCTCCCCCATTCCACTCTACCTCCCAGTAACAGCGCCCAGTCAGTCCCTCTCTACACAGCACCACTCCACAACGCTCAAATCTCTCTGGGTGATCAGGATACGGATGGTACTTTCCCATATGTGTCACCTTTTTGTTCCCCTCAGACAGAAAGCTGTATCTGAATACTGTGTTTGGGTCCAGTGTGAGATCACAGGCATCTGATGGATGAAATCAGACACAATATTAGAAATCATCATCATTCACGTTTGAATGTTAACTCACTTTTCACTAATTATTTTAATGTAGATGTTTCTAGGTATCAAAAGGAGAAGTTAAGGTAACTTGAGACTTGTTGAATGAACATATGTTATACTGTATGGTAATATAAAACACACTTATTCCCATTAATTACACACACACACACACACACACACACACACACACACACGAACACACACACACATACAAATGTTGAACACACACACACACACACACACACTTGTATGCATCATGAACACAAACACACATTTCTTATGTAACACAAATGCGCCACACACACACACACACACACACACACACACACACACACAGTCAAATAAACTCTTTGTAAACCTTGGTGTCCCTGATTTCTGCTTCTGTAGAACTACAGCTGATATTAAATATATTAAATATGACCAAGTAAGTAATGATGGTGGTCTTTGACTTAACTTGAATTAAGACTTATTCTTAGTCATATTCTTCACAGCAGTCAACACTCACATTTTCTAAGCCCAGGTTTCATTGTGTACTCTCCACCATGTTCCACACTGTAGCGGTAAGCAGAAGAACAGACAGTCATTGAGTGATACACCTGAACACACACACACACACACACACACACGGTAAGGATGTTTGTGAGTCCAGGGTGTGTTTCACACTGGACACACACACACACACACATACACATATACAGGACACACACACTGGACACACACAGTAACGAATAATTTGTCCAAGTGGTGGTAAGAATGTTTGTCTTAACTAGCCTGATTGGTCAAACATGTCTGATATGAACATTGACATAAACCCTCTACATACCTGAGTTTCTCCAGTCTGCAGTGTGTATCCTCCTGTCCAGCAGAGAGCAGTCTGACTCCTGAGTCTCCTGGGTGATTGTAGCTCAGGTCCAGCTCTCTCAGGTGTGAAGGGTTTGACCTCAGAGCTGAGACCAGAGAAGCACAGCCTTCCTCTGTGACTAGACAGCCTGACAGCCTGCAAAGAGTCAAAGGTTTTTTCAACATTTTCAGATACATCAGTGTCCTGAAACCTGCTATATCTATTCATAAATGAATAAATGCATCATTATTACAAATGACAAATTATCAAAGTATTGCCTGCAGATAGAAACATGTATAGTACAAATATTATAGTAGACTGACCAGACCAGTTTAAAAAGCAGTATCAGTCAGAAGACAGACAGTGAGGAATCAGATTTAGATTGTTTTGAGTATACAGTCCACACCATATCTATTTAGACAGTGAGGTATCAGATTTAGATTGTATTGAGTATACAGTCCACACCATATCTATTTAGACAGTGAGGTATCAGATTTAGATTGTATTGAGTATACAGTCCACACCATATCTATTTAGACAGTGAGGTATCAGATTTAGATTGTATTGAGTATACAGTCCACACCATATCTATTTAGACAGTGAAGCTAACATTTCAAATGTGTCTCTATTCTCCAACATTTTGGATTTGAGGTCAAATGTTTCATATGAGGTGACAGTATATAATGTCACCTTTAATTTGAGGGTATTTTAAGACATATGTGTTTCACTATTAAAAATGAAAACAATTTATGTTTCCAGTCTCCCCATTAGAAGAAGTCTTAAGTATTCTGAACAATTCACTCATAGTGTATTAAAATAGTCAAAAGTTTAGTATTTGGTCATAAACTCGTTGGTTGCATTTTCAGTTTGTTTTGGTTGTGTTTTGCCCAATAATAAAATGGTGGATGATGAGTGGAGTACTTTTCTGTCTAAGAGAGTAGATAACATGTTACTAAACAATAATACATTCATCCTGATGATGCCATGATTAAGAAAAATCATGAAAGAATCATGAATAATAATGAGTGAGAAAGTTACAGAGGCTACAACAAAGCATGCTAACCTCTCACCATTACCAATAACAGAGGCTACAACAAAACATACTAACCTCTCACCATTACCAATAACAGAGGCTACAACAAAACATGCTAACATCTAACCATTACCAATAACAGAGACTACAACAAAACATGCTAACCTCTCACCATTACCAATAACAGAGGCTACAACAGAACATGCTAACCTCTCACCATTACCAATAACAGAGGCTACAACAGAACATGCTAACCTCTCACCATTACCAATAACAGAGAGTACAACAAAACATAATAACCTCTCACCATTACCAATAACAGAGGCTACAACAGAACATGCTAACCTCTCACCATTACCAATAACAGAGGCTACAACAAAACATGCTAACCTCTCACCATTACCAATAACAGAGACTACAACAAAACATGCTAACCTCTCACCATTACCAATAACAGAGGCTACAACAGAACATGCTAACCTCTCACCATTACCAATAACAGAGAGTACAACAAAACATACTAACCTCTCACCATTACCAATAACAGAGGCTACAACAGAACATGCTAACCTCTCACCATTACCAATAACAGAGGCTACAACAAAACATGCTAACCTCTCTCCATTACCAATAACAAAGGCTACAACAAAACATGCTAACCTCTCACCATTACCAATAACAGAGGCTACAACAACACATACTAACCTCTCACCATTACCAATAACAGAGACTACAACAAAACATGCTAACCTCTCACCATTACCAATAACAGAGACTACAACAAAACATGCTAACCTCTCACCATGACCAATAACAGAGGCTACAACAAAACATGCTAACCTCTCACCATTACCAATAACAGAGGATACAACAAAACATACTAACCTCTCACCATTACCAATAACAGAGGCTACAACAAAACATGTTAACCTCTCACCATTACCAATAACAGAGGATACAACAAAACATGCTAACCTCTCACCATTACCAATAACAGAGGCTACAACAAAACATGCTAACCTCTCACCATTACCAATAACAGAGGCTACAACAAAACATACTAACCTCTCACCATTACCAATAACAGAGACTACAACAAAACATGCTAACCTCTCACCATTACCAATAACAGAGGCTACAACAAAACATACTAACCTCTCACCATTACCAATAACAGAGACTACAACAAAACATGCTAACCTCTCACCATTACCAATAACAGAGGCTACAACAAAACATGCTAACCTCTCACCATTATCAATAACAGAGGATACAACGAAACATGCTAACCTCTCACCATTACCAATAACAGAGGATACAACTAAACATACTAACCTCTCACCATTACCAATAACAGAGACTACAACAAAACATGCTAACCTCTCACCATTACCAATAACAGAGGCTACAACAAAACATGCTAACCTCTCACCATTACCAATAACAGAGGCTACAACAAAACATGCTAACCTCTCACCATTACCAATAACAGAGGCTACAACAAAACATACTAACCTCTCACCATTACCAATAACAGAGGGGGTCTGATCTTTGTGCCTCTGTAACTTTCTCATTCATCATTATCACAATTCATTCATGATTATTCATAATCATGGAAGCATCCACATGAATGTAGAAGTGTTCAGAAACATCTTCTATTCTTACTGACAATACAAGTGAAGTGACTCCAAAATGACAGGACATTATTCACCATTCAGTTTCTATTAGGAAAAACATCCAAAACAGAACCAAGACAAACTGCAAATTAATTCAACAAGAGTCACGTAATCAAGGGATACTAAATGTTTGACTAAATTAATATTTAAAAATAATTAAGACTTTTTCAAATGGGAGAACTACATACATAAAGTGCTTTCATTCCTAAACGGTAAAATATATACAGTGGGGAGAAGCCCCAGACCGAGGGTGAGATCTTGCATGGAGCCCCAGACCGAGGGTGATTGACCGTCATCTTGAACTTCTTCCATTTTCTAATAATTGTGCCAACAGTTGTTGCCTTCTCACCAAGCTGCTTGCCTATTGTCCTGTAGCCCATCCCAGCCTTGTGCAGGTCTACAATTTTATCCCTGATGTCCTTACACAGCTCTCTGGTCTTGGCCATTGTGGAGAGGTTTGATTGATTGAGTGTGTGGACAGGTGTCTTTTATACAGGTAACAAGTTCAAACAGGTGCAGTTAATACACGTAATGAGTGGAGAACAGGAGGGCTTCTTAAAGAAAACTAACAGGTCTGTGAGAGCCGGAATTCTTACTGGTTGGTAGGTGATCAAATACTTATGTCATGCAATAAAATGCAAATTAATTACATAAAATCATACCATGTGATTTTCTGGATTTTTGTTTTAGATTCTGTCTCTCACAGTTGAAGTGTACCTATGATTTAAAAATATACAGACCTCTACATGCATTGTAAGTAGGAAAACCTGCAAAATCGTCAGTGTATCAAATACTTGTTCTCCCCACTGTATCTATGAATACCCTTAATTAAGAGGTGACATTCTGTACTGTACTCATTATTCTCGATTCATTCCTGACTAACATCTCACCATCAACCTCAAATAAAATGTGACATTCTGTACTGTCACCTAATATGAAACATTATATCTCAAATCCACAATGCTGGAGCACAGCGACAAATTTAAAAAATGTAAGCTTCACTGTCCAAACACATATGGTGTGGACTATATGTGCCTGGTAAACAGATGTGGATCTGGTGAACAGTTATCACTTATTGACCAACTACAGGAATACTGACCTCAGAGTCTCCAGTTTACAGTGGGGATTCCCCAGTCCAGCAGAGAGCAGCTTCACTCCTGAATCCTTCAGGTCATTGTTACTCAGATCCAGCTCTCTCATGTGTGAGGGGTTTGAACTGAGAACTGAGACCAGAGAAGCACAGCCTTCCTCTGTGGCTAGACAGCCTGACAGCCTGCAAAGAGTCAAATCATATTAAAACCACACTGCTATTCTTTGGTGGAGAAAATAGTGGCAGTACATTTTTTCAAAATGTTCAGATATATCAGTATCCTGAAACCTGCCATACATATTCATGAATTAATGTATCATTATTAGAAATGACAAATTAGCCAAGTATTGGTTGTAGATAGAAACATGTATAGTGCAAATATTTGAGTACTGACCAGACCAGTTTATGAACGATGCCTATACCTAACTATACCACTATACCTATTTTTCCAATTGGACTTGGACCCCTCTGCTACACGGAACCCTACTAAGCCATCACGACTGGTCTATCAACGTCACTGCAGGCTAAAACAGACTTTCCTCTGTCGTGACGTCCCTCTAAGGCCCTAATGCTCTCTTGCTAGCCCCGGCCCGCTAGCTGGAGCCCTATGATCACTCGCTACGCATCTCTACTGTCAATATGCCTTGTCCATTACTGTCCTGGTTAGTGATTATTATCTTATTTCACTGTAGAGCCTCTAGCCTTGCTCTCTATGCCTTAACCAACCATTTAGATCCACCTCCCACAGATGTGGTGACATCAAATCAAATGTATTTATTGAATCAAAGTTATTTTATAAAGCCTTTCGTACATCAGCTGATATCTCAAAGTGCTGTACAGAAACCCAGCCTAAAACCCCAAACAGCAAGCAATGCAGGTGTAGAAGCACGGTGGCTAGGAAAAACTCCCTAGAAAGGCCAAAACCTAGGAAGAAACCTAGAGAGGAACCAGGCTATGAGGGGTGGCCAGTCCTCTTCTGGCTGTGATGGGACACAGAACACCGGATAAGACAGGAGAAAAAAATAATCAAAATCAAATTGATTTATATAGCCCTTCGTACATCAGCTGATATCTCAAAGTGCTGTACAGAAACCCAGCCTAAAACCCCAAACAGCAAGCAAGGAAAAACTCCCTAGAAAGGCCAAAACCTAGGAAGAAACCTAGAGAGGAACCAGGCTATGTGGGGTGGCCAGTCCTCTTCTGGCTGTGCCGGGTGGAGATTATAAAAGAACATGGCCAAGATGTTCAAATGTTCATAAATGACCATCATGGTCGAATAGTAATAAGGCAGAACAGTTGAAACTGGAGCAGCAGCACGGCCAGGTGGACTGGGGACAGCAAGGAGTCATCATGTCAGGTAGTCCTGGGGCATGGTCCTAGGGCTCAGGTCCTCCGAGAGAGAGAAAAAAAGAGAGAAGGAGAGAATTAGAGAACGCACACTTAGATTCACACAGGACACCGAATAGGACAGGAGAAATACTCCAGATATATCAGACTGACCCTAGCCCCCCGACACATAAACTACTGCAGCATAGATACTGGTGGCTGAGACAGGAGGGGTCAGGAGACACTGTGCCCCCATCTTACGATACCCCCGGACAGGGCCAAACAGGCAGGATATAACCCCACCCACTTTGCCAAAGCACAGCTCCCACACCACTAGAGGGATATCTTCAACCACCAACTTACCATCCTGAGACAAGGACCGAGTATAGCCCACAAAGATCTCTGCCATGGCAAAACCCAAGGGGGGGCGCCAACCCAGACAGGAAGACCACGTCAGTGACTCAACCCACTCAAGCGACGCACCGCTCCCACGGTCGGAATGAAAGAGCACCAGTAAGCCAGTGACTCAGCCCCCTGGGTTAGAGGCAGAGAATCCCAGTATAGAGAGGGGAACCGGCTAGGCAGAGACAGCAAGGGCGGTTAGTTGCTCCAGTTCCTTCCGTTCACATTCACACTCCTGGGCCAGACTACACTCAATCATAGGACCTACTGAAGAGATGAGTCTTCAATAAAGACTTAAAGGTTGAGACCGAGTTTGCGTCTCTCACATGGGTAGGCAGACCATTCCATAACAATGGAGCTCTATAGGAGAAAGTCCTGCCTCCAGCTGTTTGCTTAGAAATTCTAGGGACAATTAGGAGGCCTGCGTCTTGTGACCGTAGCGTACGTGTAGGTGTGTGCGGCAGGACCAAATCAGAGAGATAGGTAGGAGCAAGCCCATGTAATGCTTTGTAGGTTAGCAGTAAAACCTTGAAATCAGCCCTTGCCTTGACAGGAAGACAGTGTAGGGAGGCTAGCACTGGAGTAATATGATCAAATTTTTGGGTTCTAGTCAGGATTCTAGCAGCCGTATTTAGCACTAACTGAAGTTTATTTTTTTGCTTTATCCGGGTAGCCAGAAAGTAGAGCATTGCATTAGTCTAACCTAGAAGTAACAAAAGCATGGATACATTTTTCTGGACAGAAAGTTTCTGATTTTTGCAATGTTACGTAGATGGAAAAAAGCTGTCCTTGAAACAGTCTTGATATGTTCGTCAAAAGAGAGATCAGGGTCCAGAGTAATGCCGAGGTCCTTCACAGTTTTATTTGAGACGACTGTACAACCATTAAGATTAATTGTCAGATTCAACAGAAGATCTCTTTGTTTCTTGGGACCTAGAACAAGCATCTCTGTTTTGTCCGAGTTTAAAAGTAGAACGTTTGCAGCCATCCACTTCCTTATGTCTGAAACACAGGCTTCTAGTGAGGGCAATTTTGGGGCTTCACCATGTTTCATTGAAATGTACAGCTGTGTGTCATAGCGATAGCAGTGAAAGTTAACATTATGTTTTCGAATGACTTCCCCAAGAGGTAAAATATATACTGAAAACAATAGTGGTCCTAAAACGGAACCTTGAGGAACACCGAAATTTACAGTTGATTTGTCAGAGGACAAACCATTCACAGAGACAAACTGATATCTTTCCGACAGATAAGATCTAAACCAGGCCAGAACGTGTCCGTGTAGACCAATTTGGGTTTCCAATCTCTCTAAAAGAAAGTGGTGATCGATGGTATCAAAAGCAGCACTAAGGTCTAGGAGCACGAGGACAGATAACATTAAAAGGTAATTCACCACCTTCACAAGTGCAGTCTCAGTGCTATGATGGGGTCTAAAACCAGACTGAAGCATTTTCGTATGCATTGTTTGTCTTCAGGAAGGCAGTGAGTTGCTGCACAACAGCTTTATCTACATTTTTTGAGAGGAATGGGAGATTCGATATTGGCCGATAGTTTTTTATATTTTCTGGGTCAAGGTTTGGCTTTATCAAGAGAGGCTTTATTACTTTTTGTGAGTTTGGTACACATCCGGTGGATAGAGTTTATTATGTTCAACATAGGAGGGCCAAGCACAGGAAGCAGCTCTTTCAGTAGTTTAGTTGGAATAGGGTCCAGCATGCAGCTTGAAGGTTTAGATGCCATGATTATTTTCATAATTGTGTCAAGAGATATAATACTAGTAGTATTAAAACACTTGAGTGTCTCCCTTGATCCTCGGTCCTGGCAGAGTTGTGCAGATTTAGGACAACTGAGCGTTGGAGGAATACGCAGATTTAAGGTGGAGTCCGTAATTTGCTTTCTAATGATCATGATCTTTTCCTCAAAAAAGTTCATGAATTTATCACTGCTGACGTGAAAGCCATCCTCTCTTGGGGAATGCTGCTTTTTTAGTTAGTGTCAAAAATTTATTTGGGATTGTTCTTATTTTCCTCAATTAAGTTGGAAAAATAGGATGATCAAGCAGCAGTGTGGGCTCTTCGATACTGCACGGTACTGTCTTTCCAAGCTAGTCGGAATACTTCCAGTTTGGTGTGGCGCCATTTCCGTTCCAATTTTCTGGAAGCTTGCTTCAGAGCTCGGGTATTTTCTGTGTACCAGGGAGCTAGTTTCTTATGAGAAATGTTTTTAGTTTTTAGGGGTGCAACTGCATCTAGGGTATTGCGCAAGGTTAAATTGAGTTCCTCAGTTAGGTGGTTAACTGATTTTTGGAAGGAGGAAATCTGGAAGAGCATCCAGGAATCTTTGAGTTGTCCGAGTATTTAAAGCACGACTTTTGATGATCCTTGGTTGGGGTCTGAGCAGATTATTTGTTGAGATTGCAAACGTAATAAAATGGTGGTCCGATAGTCCAGGATTATGAGGAAAAACATTAAGATCCACAACATTTATTCCACGGGACAAAACTAGGTCCAGAGTATGACTGTGGCAGTGAGTAGGTCTAGAGACATGTTGGACAAAACCCACTGAGTCGATGATGGCTCCAAAAGCCATTTTGGAGTGGGTCTGTGGACTTTTCCATGTGAATATTAAAGTCACCAAAAATGTGAAAATGATCTGTCATGACTACAAGGTCTGAAAGGAATTCAGGGAACTCAGTGAGGAATGCTGTATATGGCCCAGGAGGCCTGTAAACAGTAGCTATCAAAAGTGATTGAGTAGGCTGCATAGATTTCGTGACTAGAAGCTCAAAACGGGCCGCCCCCAGGTGGTGAGGGTAGGCAACAACATCTCCACCCCGCTGATCCTCAACACTGGTGCCCCACAAGGGTGCGTTCTGAGCCCTCTCCTGTACTCCCTGTTCACCCACGACTGCGTGGCCACGCACGCCTCCAACTCAATCATCAAGTTTGCGGACGACACAACAGTGGTAGGCTTGATTACCAACAACGACGAGACGGCCTACAGGGAGGAGGTGAGGGCCCTCGGAGTGTGGTGTCAGGAAAATAACCTCACACTCAACGTCAACAAAACTAAGGAGATGATTGTGGACTTCAGGAAACAGCAGAGGGAACACCCCCCTATCCACATCGATGGAACAGTAGTGGAGAGGGTAGTAAGTTTTAAGTTCCTCGGCATACACATCACAGACAAACTGAATTGGTCCACTCACACAGACAGCATCGTGAAGAAGGCGCAGCAGCGCCTCTTCAACCTCAGGAGGCTGAAGAAATTTGGCTTGTCACCAAAAGCACTCACAAACTTCTACAGATGCACAATCGAGAGCATCCAGGTGGGCTGTATCACCGCCTGGTACGGCAACTGCTCCGCCCACAACCTTAAGGCTCTCCAGAGGGTAGTGAGGTCTGCACAACGCATCACCGGGGGCAAACTACCTGCCCTCCAGGACACCTACACCACCCGATGTTACAGGAAGGCCATAAAGATCATCAAGGACAACAACCACCCGAGCCACTGCCTGTTCACCCCGCTATCATCCAGAAGGCGAGGTCAGTACAGGTGCATCAAAGCTGGGTCCGAGAGACTGAAAAACAGCTTCTATCTCAAGGCCATCAGACTGTTAAACAGCCACCATTAACATTGAGTGGCTGCTGCCAACACACTGACTCAACTCCAGCCACTTTAATAATGGGAATTGATGGGAAATTATGTAAAATATATCACTAGCCACTTTAAACAATGCTACCTAATATAATGTTTACATACCCTACATTATTCATCTCATATGCATACGTATATACTGTACTCTATATCATCTACTGCATCCTTATGTAATACATGTATCACTAGCCACTTTAACTATGCCACTTTGTTTACATACTCATCTCATATGTGTATACTGTACTCGATACTATCATAAATGTTAGCAACACCACCGCCTTTGCGGGATGCACAGGGGATATGATCACTAGTGCAACCAGGAGGTGAGGCCTCATTTAACACAGTAAATTCATCAGGCTTAAGCCATGTTTCAGTCAGGCCAATCACATCAAGATTATGATCCGTGATTAGTTCATTGACTATAACTGCCTTGGAGGTGAGGGATCTAACATTGAGTAGCCCTATTTTGAGATGTGAGGTATTACAATCTCTTTCAATTATGGCAGGAATGGAGGTCTTCATTCCAGTGATATTGCTAAGGCGAACACCGCCATGGTTCATTTTGCCCAACCTAAATCGAGACACAGACACGGTCTCGATGGGGATAGCTGAGCTGACTACACTGACTGTGCTAGTGGCAGACTCCACTAAACTGGCAGGCTGGCTAACAGCCTGCTAACTGGCCTGCACCCTATCTCATTGTGGAGCAAGAGGAGTTAACCTATCTATGTTCGTAGATAAGATGAGAGCACCCCTCCATCTAGGATGGAGTCCGTCACTCCTCAACAGGCCAGGCTTGGTCCTGTTTGTGGTTAAAATGATGTCTCTAGAGACAATATCTCTCTCATCATTACTCGATGCCTAGGTTTACCTCCAATGTACTCACATCCTACCATATCTTTGTGTACATTATGCCTTGAATCTATTCTATCGTGCCCATAATCCTGCTCCTTTTACTCTCTGTTCCGAACGTACTAGACAACCAGTTCTTATAGCCTTTAGCCGTATCCTACTTCTCCTCTTCTGGTGATGTAGAGGTTAATCCAGGACCTGCATAGCTCCACTCCCACTCCCCAGGTGCTCTCATTTGTTGACTTCTGTAACCGTAAAAGTCTTAGAATCCTCCTTCCTAAATTGGTTTTATTCACTGCTTTAGCACACTCTGCCAATCCGGATGTCCTAGCTGTGTCTGAATCCTGGCTTAGGAAGACCACCAAAAACCCTGACATTTCCATCCCTAACTATAACATTTTCAGACAAGAAAGAACTGCCAAAGAGGGCGGTGTTGCAATATACTGCAGAGATAGCCTGCAGAGTTCTGTCTTACAATCCAGGTCTGTACCCAAACAATTTGAGCTTCTTCTTTTAAAAATCCACCTTTCCAGAAACATGTCTCTCACTGTTGCCGCTTGCTATAGACTACCCTCTGCCCCCAGCTGTGCTCTGGACACCATATGTGAATTGATTGCCCCCATCTACCTTCAGAGCCCGTGCTGCTAAGTGACCTAAACTGGGACATGCTTAATACCCCGGCCATCCTAAAATCTAAGCTTGATGCCCTCAATCTCACACAAATTATCAATGAACCCACCAGGTACAACCACAAATCCGTAAACACGGGAGCCCTCATAGATATCATCCTAACCAACTCGCCCTGCAAATACATCTCTGCTGTTTTTAACCAAGATCTCAGCGATCATTGCCTGCATCCGTAATGGGTCTGCGACCAAACGACCACCCCTCATCACTGTCAAACGCTCCCTAAAACATTTCTGCATGCAGACCTTTCTAATCGATCTGGCCGGGGTATCCTGGAATGACATTGACCTCATCCCGTCAGTAGATGATGCCTGGCTAATCTTTAAAAGTGCCTTCCTCACCATCTTAAATAAGCATGCCCCTCTCAAAAAATGTAGAACTAGGAATAGATATAGTCCTTGGTTCACGCCAGACCTGTCTGCCCTTGACCAGCACAAAAACATCCTGTGGCATTCTGCATTAGCACCCGAATAGCACCCGTGATATGCAACTTTTCAGGGAAGTTAGGAACCAATATACACAGGTAGTAAAGAAAGCTAAGCCTAGCTTTTTCAAACAGAAATGTGCATCCTGTAGCTCAAACTCCAAAACGTTCTGGGACACTGTAAACTGCACTGAGGCTAGGAAACACTGTCACCACCGATAAATCCACTATAATTGAGAATTTCAATAAGCATTTTTCAATGGCTGGCCATGCTTTCCACCTGACTACCCCTATCCCGGTCAACAGCACTGCACCCCCCACAGCAACTTGCCCAAACCTCCCCCGCTTCTCCTTCACCCAAATCCAGTCAGCTGATGTTCTGAAAGAGCTGCAAAATCTGGACCCCCGACAAATCAGCTGGGCTGGACAATCTGGACCCTCTCTTTCTAAAAGTATCAGCTGAAATTGTTGCAACCCCTATTACTAGCCTGTTCAACCTCTCTTTCGTATCGTCTGAGATCCCCAAAGATGGGAAGCTGCCACGGTCATCCCCCTTTTCAAAGGGGGAGACACTCTAGACCCAAAATGCTACAGACCTATATCCTACCCTGCCTCTCTAAGGTCTTCGAAAGCCAAGTAAACAAACAGATTACCGACCATTTAGAATCCCACCGTACCTTCTCTGCTATGCAATCTGTTTTCAGAGCTGATCATGGGTGCACTTCAGCCACGTTCAAGGTCCTAAACGATATCATAACCGCCATTGATAAGAGACATTACTGTGCAGTCATATTCATCAACCTGGACAAGGAATTCAACTCTGTCAATCACCACATTCCCATCGGCAGAATCAACAGCCTTGGTTTCTCAAATGACTGCCTCGCCTGGTTAATCAACTACTTCTCTGATAGAGTTCAGTGTGTCAAATTGGAAGGCCTGTTGGCCGGACATTTGGCAGTCTCTATGTGGGTGCCACAGGGTTAAATTCTCAGGCCGACTCTCTTCTCTGTATACATCAATGATTTCGCTCTTGCTGCTGTTGATTCTCTGATCCACCTCTATGCAGACGACAACATTCTTTATACTTCTGACCCTTCTTTGGACACTGTGTTAACTAACCTCCAGATGAGCTTCAATGCCATACAACTCTCCTTCCGTGGCCTCCAACTGCTCTTAAATGCAAGTAAAACTAAATGCCTGCTCTTCAACCGATCGCTACCCGCACCTGCCCGCCTGCCCAGCATCACTACTCTGGACGGTTCGGAATTGGAATATGTGGACAACTACAAATACCTAGGTGCTAGACTGTAAACTCTCCTTCCAGACTCACATTAACCATCTCCAATCCAAAATGAAATCTAGAATCGGCTTCCTATTTTGCAACAAAGCATCCTTCACTCATGCTGCCAAACATACCTTTGTCAAACTGACCATCCTACCGATTCTCGACTTCGGCGATGTCAACACTCTATTCAACAAATTTGACGCAGTGTATCACAGTGCCATCCGTGTTGACACCAAAGCCTCATATACTACCCACCACTACAACCTGTACACTCTCAATGGCTGGCCCTCGCTTCATACTCGTCGCCAAACCCACTGGCTCCAGGTCATCCATAAGTCTCTGCTAGGTATCTCAGCTCACTGGTCCCCATAGCAGCACCCACCGTAGCACGTGCTCCAGCATGTATATCATACTGGTAACCCCCAAAGCCAATTCGTCCTTTGGCCGCCTTTCCTTCCAGTTCTCTGCTGCCAATGACTGGAACGAACTGCAAAAATCACTGAAGCTTGAGACGCATATCTCCCTCACTAGCTTTAAGCACCAGCTGTCAGAGCAGCTCACAGATCACTGCACATGTACATAGTCTATCTGTAAACAGCCCATCTATCTACCTCATCCCCATACTGTATTTATTTATTTATCTTCCTCCTTTGCACCCCAGTATCTCTACTTGCACAGTCATCTTCTGCACATCAATCACTCCTGTGTTTAATTGGTATATTGTAATTACTTCGCCACCATGACCTATTTATTGCCTTAACAATATCTTACCTAATTTGCACTCACCGTATATCGATTTTTTTCAAACTGTATTATTGACTGTATGTTTGTTAATTCCATGTGTAACTCTGTGTCGAACTGCTTTGCTTTATCTTGGCCAGTTCGCAGTTGTAAAAGAGAACATGTTCTCAACTAGCCTACATGGTTAAATAAAGGTGAAATAAAAGAATATATAAAAAAAGCAGTATCAGTCAGAAGACAGACAGTGAGGAATCAGATTTAGATTGTATTGAGTATACAGTCCACACCATATCTATTTAGACAGTGAGGTATCAGATTTAGATTGTAATGAGTATACAGTCCACACCATATCTATTTAGACAGTGAGGAATCAGATTTAGATTGTATTGAGTAAACAGTCCACACCATATCTATTTAGACAGTGAGGAATCAGATTTAGATTGTATTGAGTATACAGTCCACACCATATCTATTTAGACAGTGAGGTATCAGATTTAGATTGTATTGAGTATACAGTCCACACCATATCTATTTAGACAGTGAGGAATCAGATTTAGATTGTATTGAGTATACAGTCCACACCATATCTATTTAGACAGTGAGGTATCAGATTTAGATTGTATTGAGTATACAGTCCACACCATATCTATTTAGACAGTGAGGTATCAGATTTAGATTGTATTGAGTATACAGTCCACACCATATCTATTTAGACAGTGAGGTATCAGATTTAGATTGTATTGAGTATACAGTCCACACCATATCTATTTAGACAGTGAGGTATCAGATTTAGATTGTATTGAGTATACAGTCCACACCATATCTATTTAGACAGTGAGGTATCAGATTTAGATTGTATTGAGTATACAGTCCACACCATATCTATTTAGACAGTGAGGTATCAGATTTAGATGGTATTGAGTATACAGTCCACACCATATCTATTTAGACAGTGAGGTATCAGATTTAGATTGTATTGAGTATACAGTCCAAACCATATCTATTTAGACAGTGAGGTATCAGATTTAGATTGTATTGAGTATACAGTCCACACCATATCTATTTAGACAGTGAGGTATCAGATTTAGATTGTATTGAGTATACAGTCCACACCATATCTATTTAGACAGTGAGGTATCAGATTTAGATTGTATTGAGTATACAGTCCACACCATATCTATTTAGACAGTGAGGTATCAGATTTAGATTGTATTGAGTATACAGTCCACACCATATCTATTTAGACAGTGAGGTATCAGATTTAGATTGTATTGAGTATACAGTCCACACCATATCTATTTAGACAGTGAGGTATCAGATTTAGATTGTATTGAGTATACAGTCCACACCATATCTATTTAGACAGTGAGGTATCAGATTTAGATTGTATTGAGTATACAGTCCACACCATATCTATTTAGACAGTGAGGTATCAGATTTAGATTGTATTGAGTATACAGTCCACACCATATCTATTTAGACAGTGAGGTATCAGATTTAGATTGTATTGAGTATACAGTCCACACCATATCTATTTAGACAGTGAGGTATCAGATTTAGATTGTATTGAGTATACAGTCCACACCATATCTATTTAGACAGTGAGGTATCAGATTTAGATTGTATTGAGTATACAGTCCACACCATATCTATTTAGACAGTGAGGTATCAGATTTAGATTGTATTGAGTATACAGTCCACACCATATCTATTTAGACAGTGAGGTATCAGATTTAGATTGTATTGAGTATACAGTCCACACCATATCTATTTAGACAGTGAGGTATCAGATTTAGATTGTATTGAGTATACAGTCCTCACCATATCTATTTTGACAGTGAAGCTAACATTTTAAATGTGGCTCTACACTCCAACATTTTGGATTTCAGATCCAATTCTAACGACTTCTGCCGAAGGTGGTCCCTCTCCTTTTTCGAGCGGCGTTCAGTGGTCGATGTCACCGACCTTCTAGCCATCGCTGATCCTCTTTTCATTTTCCTTTGGTTTTGTCTTGTCTTGTATCACACCTGGTTCTAATCCCATTCATTACATGTTGTGTATTTAACCCTCATTGTCCTTGTCGGTGATTGTTTGTTTGTAAGTATTGTTCTGGTGTGCTACGGGATTCCCTGATCCTGACTTACCTGCCGAACACAAATGTTTCATATGAGGTGACAGTATATGATGTGTGTCTTTGCTATAAAGGATCTCAGTTGCAATGTGTAAGCACTCTCAGAGAATTCATTTATAGACACTGAATTGATCTGAGAGTCACAGGGTTGTGATGGAGCTCATATAATTAAAGATGGACTATATGATAACTCTGACTTGTGTGTGGTTTGCTCTCATTATTTGGTAAATACAGGAAATTTCCACTACAGTGACCAGTGTGTTCAGTCTGTGTTTGAGAGGACACACACACACACACTGGACACACACACACACTGGACACAGACACAGTAACATATATCTTTGTCCAAGTGGTGGTAAGAATGTTTGTCTTAACTAGACTGATAAGTCAAACATGTCTGATATGAACGTTGACATAAACCCTCTACATACTTGAGTTTCTCCAGTCTGCAGTGTGGATTCCCCAGTCCAGCAGAGAGCAGCTTCACTCCTGAATCCTTCAGGTCATTGTTACTCAGGTCCAGCTCTCTCAGGTGTGAGGGGTTTGACTCCAGAGCTGAGACCAGAGGAGCACAGCCTTCCTCTGTGGCTAGACAGCCTGACAGCCTGCAAAGAGTCAAATCATTTTAAAATCACACTGATATTCTTTGGTGGTGAAAATAGTGGCAGTATATTTTTTAAACCATTTTAGAAATAAAAGCACTTTATGTATCTAGTCCCCCCTTTTGAAGGAGACATAAGTATTCTGACCAATTAACTTATAGTGTATTAAAGTAGTCAAAAGTTTAGTATTTGGTCCAATATTCTTTAAATACAATGACTACATCAGCCTGTGACTGGCATGATTGAGAAAGATCATGAATGAATCATGAATAATAATGAGTGAGAAAGTAACAGAGGCTACAACAAAACATACTAACCTCTCACCATTACCAATAACAGAGGCTACAACAAAACATGCTAACCTCTCACCATTACCAATATCAGAGGCTACAACAAAACATGCTAACCTCTCACCATTACCAATAACAGACGCTACAACAAAACATGCTAACCTCTCACCATTACCAATAACTGAGACTACAACAAAACATGCTAACCTCTCACCATTACCAATAACAGAGGCTACAACAAAACATGCTAACCTCTCACCATTACCAATAACAGAGGCTACAGCAAAACATGCTAACCTCTCACCATTACCAATAACAGAGGCTACAACAAAACATGCTAACCTCTCACCATTTACCTCAAATAAAAGGTGACATTCTGTACTGTCTCCTAATATGAAACATTATATCTAAAATCCAAAACTCTGGAGCAAAGCACCACATTTAAAACTGTAAGCTTCACTGTCCAAACACATATGGTGTGGACTATGTGTGTCTGGTAAACACATGTGGATCTAGTGAACAGTTATCACTTGTTGACCAACTACAGGAATACTGACCTCAGAGTCTCCAGTTTACAGTGGGGATTCCCCAGTCCAGCAGAGAGCAGCTTCACTCCTGAATCCTTTAGGTCGTTGTTACTCAGGTCCAGCTCTCTCAGGTGTGAGGGGTTTGACTTCAGAGCTGAGACCAGAGAAGCACAGCCTTCCTCTGTGACTCCACAGCCTGACAGCCTGACAAAGAGATCATCATGACTTCACAAACACTGTTATTTTAACACCAGTAGTGTAGAAGGACAATGGTAGATGCATTTAGTTAATTCTCCCAAACAACATATAAATTAATCTTCCGTCTCCTAGAACTGTATTGTAATTTTGTTATACTAATGTAAATATCAATGCATTTATTCAAAGTTTTTCAACATAACATTATATACGGATTATACATAATTTTATGTAAACTGGATATTTGTTTTTATATATAATATTAAAAACATATTATAATACATATTGTTCTCTAAACTGAATATTTATTCCTGATGATTAGTTCTTCAATGCCATTTTATTTACTCACAGAACAGCTCTGGAGGCTTTGACCACTGGCATCAGCCTCAGAAGACCTTCCTCTGATCTGGAGTATTTCTTTAGGTCAAACACATCCAGCTCCTTTTCTGAAGTCAGCAACACAAAGACCAGAGCTGACCACTGTGCAGGTGACAGTTTGGCATCAGAGAGACTTCCTGAGCTCAGGAAGCTTTGGATCTCCTCCACTAGAGAATGGTCATTCAGTTCATTCAGACAGTGGAACAGATTGATGCTCCTCTCTGGAGAGGTATTCTCCCTGATCTTCTCCTTGATGTGCTTGACTGTTTCTTCATGGGTCTGTGAGCTGCTTCTTGTCTTTGTCAGTAGACCTTGTAAGTGCTTCTGATTGGACTCAAGTGAGAGGCCTAGAAGGAAGCGGAGGAAAAGGTCCAGGTTTCCCGTCTCACTTTGTAAGGCTTTATCCACAGCACTCTTGTAGAAAGTAACTTCAGGCTCGTCGTTTGTCTGAAGTTTGTCCATTAGATTCTCATTGTTGTTGATGAATGAGAGGGACACATATACAGCAGCCAGAAACTCCTGAATGCTCAGATGAACAAAGCAGTACACCTTGACCTGGTACAGCACACATTCCTCTTTAAAGAGCTGTGTGCACAATCCTGAGTACACTGAGGCTTCATTAACATCAATGCCAGACTCTTTCAGGTCCTCTTCATAGAAAATCAGATTGCGCTTCACAAGCTGTTGAAAAGCCAGTTTTCCCAGTGACAGAATGCTCTGTTTATTCCAGTGTGGACCTGTATCTTCTTTCCCAAGATACTTTTCATTCTTCTGTTTGGTATGAAACACCACAAGGTGTGTGTACATCTCAGTCAGAGTCTTGGGCATCTCTTCTCTCTTATGTTTCAGCATGTGTTCAAGGACTGTTGCAGAAATCCAACAGAAGACTGGAATGTGGCACATGATGTGGAGGCTCCTTGATGTCTTTATGTGTGAGATGATTCTGCTGGCCAGGTCCTCATCACTGAATCTCTTCCTGAAGTACTCCTCCTTCTGTGGGTCATTGAACCCTCGTACCTCTGTTACCTGGTCAACACACCATGAAGGGATCTTATTGGCTGCTGCAGGTCGGGTAGTTATCCAAATGAGAGCAGAGGGAAGCAGATTTCCCTTGATGAGATTTGTCAGCAGAACATCCACTGAGGTTGACTCTGTGACGTCCCAACAGATCTTGTTCTTCTGGAAGTCTAGGGGCAGTCGGCACTCATCCAGACCATCAAAGATGAACAGAACTTTGTACTTGTTGTAGTTGGAGATTCTTGATTGTTTGGTTTCCATTGAGAAGTGATTAAGAAGTTCAATGAAAGTGTGTTTGTCCTCTTTCATCAAATTCAGCTCCCGAAAAGGGAATGAAAATACAAATTGGACATCCTGATTTGCTTTTCCTTCAGCCCAGTCCAGAATGAACTTCTGCACAGAGACTGTTTTTCCAATGCCAGCGACTCCCTTTGTCAGCACAGTTCTGATAAGTTTGTCTTGTCCAGTTAAGGGTTTGAAGATGTCGTTACACTTGATTGCAGTCTCTGGTCTTGCTTGTTTCCTGGTTGTTGTCTCAATCTGTCTCAGCTCATGTTCATTATTGACCTCTCCTGTTCCACCCTCTGTGATGTAGAGCTCTGTGTAGATCTTATTGAGAAGTGTTGGGTTTCCTTGTTGAGCGATCCCCTCAAATACACATTGAAACTTCTTCTTTAGATTAGATTTGAGTTCACATTGGCAAATCACAGCAAGCTCATCTGAATCTAAAAATAACACAGAGGATATTAATATTACGTCTGTTTTAATGTCTACAGTATTGTAGGACTGTTATAAAGTTGTACATTATAATAATTTATTCTCTTAACTGACTGTATAAATGTGTAAATGTTTTCATAATGCATTACAGACTGGTGTGACTGATTATATTATTATTGGTATTATTGATGGTATTATTAATGTTGTCTCTCTCTCTAAATGAATCACCACAACACATCCCTGCTGCTACTTGATGAGGTCACTAGGTGTTGTGTTAAGGCTGCTACAATATCATTGAGTTACACAGCTACTTTAGCTGTACTTTAGCTACAGCTTTTAAATGTTATAAAACATAATTCAACATGAGTCAGACAAATCTTACATTTCTCCAGTGTGTCAGCAAGCTTCTTCTGGTTCATTTTCCTCAGGATGTGCAGTGTGATCTTCAGAGCCCCTTCTCTGGCACTGCTCTCCTGCTTCTCATCTTCAGCATCCACCAATTCCTTATCCTGCTTCTGACTCTCAAAGCCTTCTGGGAGTTTTGGACTAAGAATCCTCTTGAACATCTTCAGCTCATTCTTCACAAATGTCATAATTTTCTCTTCAAGCAACTGAAATAAATAAAGTTAATACATTAAGCAAGTGAATAAATGCTTTCTCATTAACACATTAATGAATGATTGACAGATGAACTTTACTTGAGGTAAACAAAAACAAATGTACATAACAGGACCACATACACTGAATATGGAGGGCAGGTCTGTTTGATGACTCTGGGAAGACTGGCCACTGAGAATCTCTGACTCTGATCTCTCCTGTTGGTTTCTGTGGACAAAACATGAGATTACATCTCCTCATCCAGGGAGTACACGTACACACACACACACACGCACATGCACACACACACACGGGAAGGGAATGCTGTGTTTGTTAAATATTGTTTTAGGACTATGCAAATGGACAAAATGATTAGCCTATGGATTATGAAAACAACAGCAATAAATGGGAAAATGGGAGAGGAGAAATGACTAGAGACAGTGTTGTTTAACTCACTGACCAGGACCCATGAGTTCTTCTTACCTTTGTTCAGTAGAAAAGTCTCCCTCTCTAAACTTCATAGGAAGTTCCATAGACTTGTCACTCTTCATGGACACACAGCTGGGAAAAGGGGTGGCTGGTCTCTCTTGTCTGATTTGGCTTCAACACAACAGAGACAAACATTACATCTCTCAAATACTCTGAGCTCAGATGGGGAAACATAATAAGAATTTCATTCCAAAACGCTGTGTCCACTTTCAGAAATGTTGGTAAATTATATTTGATTGTTTATAGAAATGATTAAATGACTTCAAGTCTTTGTAAAGGCTTCTAAAGTGGGTAAATTTCACTTAAAAAAGACAGACTTGATTTGATGAAAAATGGATCAACAACAAAACAGAACAACATCTAGAACAGTTACAGTATATAGAATGTAGTATATAGTATATAGTTACAGTATATAGAATGTAGTATATAGTATATAGTGACAGTATATAGAATGTAGTATATAGTATATAGTTACAGTATATAGAATGTAGTATATAGTATATAGTTACAGTATATAGAATGTAGTATATAGTATATAGTTACAGTATATAGAATGTAGTATATAGTATATAGTTACAGTATATAGAATGTAGTATATAGTATATAGTTACAGTATATAGAATGTAGTATATAGTATATAGTTACAGTATATAGAATGTAGTATATAGAATATAGTTACAGTATATAGAATGTAGTATATAGTATATAGTTACAGTACATATAATGTAGTATATAGCATATAGTTACAGTATATAGAATGTAGTATATAGTATATAGTTACAGTGTATAGAATGTAATATATAGTATATAGTTACAGTACATAGAATGTAGTATATAGTATATATTTACAGTATATAGAATGTAGTATATAGTACATAGTTACAGTATATAGAATGTAGTATATAGTATATAGTTACAGTATATAGAATGTAGTATATAGTATATAGTTACAGTATACAGAATGTACACATAAGCAATATTTTCTGATTTAAAAAAGTTTTAGAATATACATTCTTAAACAACATTGTAATCTCACCTCTTAGTTTTGGTGTCATGTCCCCCAGAGAGATACATTTTAGAGGCAGGGCCCCCCTCCTCTCTCTCCCCAGAGAGACTCATTTTAGAGGCAGGGTCCCCCTCCTCTCTCTCCTCAGAGAGACTCATTTTAGAGCACTGACCCCTAAACAGAGATCCAACATGTTGGTTGTGGTTAACACGGTGACAACTAAACAGAGATCCAACATGTTGGTTGTGGTTAACACGGTGACAACTAAACAGAGATCCACCATGTTGGTTGTGGTTAACACGGTGACAATTAAACAGAGATCCAACATGTTGGTTGTGGTTAACACAGTGACAACTAAACAGAGATCCACCATGTTGGTTGTGGTTAACACGGTGACAACTAAACAGAGATCCAACATGTTGGTTGTGGTTAACACGGTGACAACTAAACAGAGATCCACCATGTTGGTTGTGGTTAACACAGTGACAACTAAACAGAGATCCAACATGTTGGTTGTGGTTAACACGGTGACAACTAAACAGAGATCCACCATGTTGGTTGTGGTTAACACAGTGACAACTAAACAGAGATCCAACATGTTGGTTGTGGTTAACACAGTGACAACTAAACAGAGATCCAACATGTTAGTTGTGGTTAACACAGTGTCAACTAAACAGAGATACAACATGTTGGTTGTGGTTATTAACACAGTGACAACTAAACAGAGATCCAACATGTTGGTTGTGGTTAACACAGAGACAACTAAACAGAGATCCAATATGTTGGTTGTGGTTAACACAGTGACAACTAAACAGAGATCCAACATGTTGGTTGTGGTTAACACAGTGACAACTAAACAGAGATCCAACATGTTGGTTGTGGTTAACACAGTGACAACTAAACAGAGATCCAACATGTTGGTTGTGGTTAACACAGTGACAACTAAACAGAGATCCAACATGTTGGTTGTGGTTAACACAGTGACAACTAAACAGAGATCCAACATGTTGGTTGTGGTTAACACAGTGACAACTAAACAGAGATCCAACATGTTGGTTGTGGTTAACACAGTGACCCCTAAACAGAGATCCAACATGTTGGTTGTGGTTAACACAGTGACAACTAAACAGAGATCCAACATGTTGGTTGTGGTTAACACAGTGACAACTAAACAGAGATCCAACATGTTGGTTGTGGTTAACACAGTGACAACTAAACAGAGATCCAACATGTTGGTTGTGGTTAACACAGTGACAACTAAACAGAGATCCAACATGTTAGTTGTGGTTAACACAGTGTCAACTAAACAGAGATACAACATGTTGGTTGTGGTTATTAACACAGTGACAACTAAACAGAGATCCAACATGTTGGTTGTGGTTAACACAGAGACAACTAAACAGAGATCCAATATGTTGGTTGTGGTTAACACAGTGACAACTAAACAGAGATCCAACATGTTGGTTGTGGTTAACACAGTGACAACTAAACAGAGATCCAACATGTTGGTTGTGGTTAACACAGTAACAACTAAACAGAGATCCAACATGTTGGTTGTGGTTAACACAGTGACAACTAAACAGAGATCCAACATGTTGGTTGTGGTTAACACAGTGACAACTAAACAGAGATCCAACATGTTGGTTGTGGTTAACACAGTGACAACTAAACAGAGATCCAGGATGTTGGTTGTGGTTAACACAGTGACAACTAAACAGAGATCCAACATGTTGGTTGTGGTTAACACAGTGACAACTAAACAGAGATCCAGGATGTTGGTTGTGGTTAACACAGTGACAACTAAACAGAGATCCAACATGTTGGTTGTGGTTAACACAGTGACAACTAAACAGAGATCCAACATGTTGGTTGTGGTTAACACAGTGACAACTAAACAGAGATCCAACATGTTGGTTGTGGTTAACACAGTAACAACTAAACAGAGATCCAACATGTTGGTTGTGGTTAACACAGTGACAACTAAACAGAGATCCAACATGTTGGTTGTGGTTAACACAGTGACAACTAAACAGAGATCCAGGATGTTGGTTGTGGTTAACACAGTGACAACTAAACAGAGATCCAACATGTTGGTTGTGGTTAACACAGTGACAACTAAACAGAGATCCAACATGTTGGTTGTGGTTAACACAGTGACAACTAAACAGAGATACAACATGTTGGTTGTGGTTAACACAGTGACAACTAAACAGAGATCCAACATGTTGGTTGTGGTTAACACAGTGACAACTAAACAGAGATCCAACATGTTGGTTGTGGTTAACACAGTGACAACTAAACAGAGATCCAACATGTTGGTTGTGGTTAACACAGTGACAACTAAACAGAGATACAACATGTTGGTTGTGGTTAACACAGTGACAACTAAACAGAGATCCAACATGTTGGTTGTGGTTAACACAGTGACAACTAAACAGAGATCCAACATGTTGGTTGTGGTTATTAACACAGTGACAACTAAACAGAGATCCAACATGTTGGTTGTGGTTAACACAGTGACAACTAAACAGAGATCCAACATGTTGGTTGTGGTTAACACAGTGACAACTAAACAGAGATCCAACATGTTGGTTGTGGTTATTAACACAGTGACAACTAAACAGAGATCCAACATGTTGGTTGTGGTTAACACAGTGACAACTAAACAGAGATCCAACATGTTGGTTGTGGTTAACACAGTGACAACTAAACAGAGATCCAACATGTTGGTTGTGGTTAACACAGTGACAACTAAACAGAGATCCAACATGTTGGTTGTGGTCAACACAGTAACAACTAAACAGAGATCCAACATGTTAGTTGTGGTTAACACAGTGACAACTAAACAGAGATCCAACATGTTGGTTGTGGTTAACACAGTAACAACTAAACAGAGATCCAACATGTTGGTTGTGGTTAACACAGTGACAACTAAACAGAGATCCAACATGTTGGTTGTGGTTAACACAGTGACAACTAAACAGAGATCCAGCATGTTGGTTGTGGTTAACACAGTGACAACTAAACAGAGATCCAACATGTTGGTTGTGGTTAACACAGTGACAACTAAACAGAGATCCAACATGTTGGTTGTGGTTAACACAGTGACAACTAAACAGAGATCCAACATGTTGGTTGTGGTTAACACAGTAACAACTTAACAGAGATCCAACATGTTGGTTGTGGTTAACACAGTGACAAATAATTATTGAATGTCAATTGTTCTCTTTTATTCATTATCTTTTAGAAATAAAACATTTACTAACAGACACATCCAAACAGTCAGGTGATTTAGTTCAATTACTTTTTCTAGCCCAATGACTACTCAAAACCCGCCCACAAGGCCTGCAAACTAACTAATAGCCCCTGATAGGCCTACATCTTATTTTGGGGCGGCAGGTAGCCTGAAAACTAACTAATAGCCCTGATAGGCCTACATCTTATTTTGGGGCGGCAGGTAGCCTGAAAACTAACTAATAGCCCCTGATAGGCCTACATCTTATTTTGGGGAGGCAGGTAGCCTGAAAACTAACTAATAGCCCCTGATAGGCCTACATCTTATTTTGGGGCGGCAGGTAGCCTGAAAACTAACTAATAGCCCCTGATAGGCCTACATCTTATTTTGGGGAGGCAGGTAGCCTGAAAACTAACTAATAGCCCCTGATAGGCCTACATCTTATTTTGGGGAGGCAGGTAGCCTGAAAACGAACTAATAGCCCCTGATAGGCCTACATCTTATTTTGGGGAGGCAGGTAGCCTGAAAACTAACTAATAGCCCCTGATAGGCCTACATCTTATTTTGGGGCGGCAGGTAGCCTGAAAACTAACTAATAGCCCCTGATAGGCCTACATCTTATTTTGGGGAGGCAGGTAGCCTGAAAACTAACTAATAGCCCCTGATAGGCCTACATCTTATTTTGGGGTGGCAGGTAGCCTGAAAACTAACTAATAGCCCCTGATAGGCCTACATCTTATTTTGGGGAGGCAGGTAGCCTGAAAACTAACTAATAGCCCCTGATAGGCCTACATCTTATTTTGGGGAGGCAGGTAGCCTGAAAACTAACTAATAGCCCCTGATAGGCCTACATCTTATTTTGGGGAGGCAGGTAGCCTGAAAACTAACTAATAGCCCCTGATAGGCCTACATCTTATTTTGGGGCGGCAGGTAGCCTGAAAACTAACTAATAGCCCCTGATAGGCCTACATCTTATTTTGGGGAGGCAGGTAGCCTGAAAACTAACTAATAGCCCCTGATAGGCCTACATCTTATTTTGGGGAGGCAGGTAGCCTGAAAACTAACTAATAGCCCCTGATAGGCCTACATCTTATTTTGGGGAGGCAGGTAGCCTGAAAACTAACTAATAGCCCCTGATAGGCCTACATCTTATTTTGGGGAGGCAGGTAGCCTGAAAACTAACTAATAGCCCCTGATAGGCCTACATCTTATTTTGGGGAGGCAGGTAGCCTGAAAACTAACTAATAGCCCCTGATAGGCCTACATCTTATTTGGGGGTGGCAGGTAGCCTGAAAACTAACTAATAGCCCCTGATAGGCCTACATCTTATTTTGGTGTGGCAGGTATCCTGAAAACTAACTAATAGCCCCTGATAGGCCTACATCTTATTTTGGGGAGGCAGGTAGCCTGAAAACTAACTAATAGCCCCTGATAGGCCTACATCTTATTTTGGGGAGGCAGGTAGCCTGAAAACTAACTAATAGCCCTGATAGGCCTGCATCTTATTTTGGGGCGGCAGGTAGCCTGAAAACTAACTAATAGCCCCTGATAGGCCTACATCTTATTTTGGGGTGGCAGGTAGCCTGAAAACTAACTAATAGCCCCTGATAGGCCTACATCTTATTTTTGGGAGGCAGGTAGCCTGAAAACTAACTAATAGCCCCTGATAGGCCTACATCTTATTTTGGGGAGGCAGGTAGCCTGAAAACTAACTAATAGCCCCTGATAGGCCTACATCTTATTTTGGGGAGGCAGGTAGCCTGAAAACTAACTAATAGCCCCTGATAGGCCTACATCTTATTTTGGGGTGGCAGGTAGCCTGAAAACTAACTAATAGCCCCTGATAGGCCTACATCTTATTTTGGGGAGGCAGGTAGCCTGAAAACTAACTAATAGCCCCTGATAGGCCTACATCTTATTTTGGGGAGGCAGGTAGCCTGAAAACTAACTAATAGCCCCTGATAGGCCTACATCTTATTTTGGGGAGGCAGGTAGCCTGAAAACTAACTAATAGCCCCTGATAGGCCTACATCTTATTTTGGGGCGGCAGGTAGCCTGAAAACTAACTAATAGCCCCTGATAGGCCTACATCTTATTTTGGGGAGGCAGGTAGCCTGAAAACTAACTAATAGCCCCTGATAGGCCTACATCTTATTTTGGGGAGGCAGGTAGCCTGAAAACGAACTAATAGCCCCTGATAGGCCTACATCTTATTTTGGGGAGGCAGGTAGCCTGAAAACGAACTAATAGCCCCTGATAGGCCTACATCTTATTTTGGGGAGGCAGGTAGCCTGAAAACTAACTAATAGCCCCTGATAGGCCTACATCTTATTTGGGGGTGGCAGGTAGCCTGAAAACGAACTAATAGCCCCTGATAGGCCTACATCTTATTTTGGGGTGGCAGGTATCCTGAAAACTAACTAATAGCCCCTTATAGGCCTACATCTTATTTTGGGGAGGCAGGTAGCCTGAAAACTAACTAATAGCCCCTGATAGGCCTACATCTTATTTTGGGGAGGCAGGTAGCCTGAAAACTAACTAATAGCCCTGATAGGCCTACATCTTATTTTGGGGCGGCAGGTAGCCTGAAAACTAACTAATAGCCCCTGATAGGCCTACATCTTATTTTGGGGCGGCAGGTAGCCTGAAAACTAACTAATAGCCCCTGATAGGCCTACATCTTATTTTGGGGCGGCAGGTAGCCTGAAAACTAACTAATAGCCCCTGATAGGCCTACATCTTATTTTGGGGCGGCAGGTAGCCTGAAAACTAACTAATAGCCCCTGATAGGCCTACATCTTATTTTGGGGCGGCAGGTAGCCTGAAAACTAACTAATAGCCCCTGATAGGCCTACATCTTATTTTGGGGAGGCAGGTAGCCTGAAAACTAACTAATAGCCCCTGATAGGCCTACATCTTATTTTGGGGAGGCAGGTAGCCTGAAAACTAACTAATAGCCCCTGATAGGCCTACATCTTATTTTGGGGAGGCAGGTAGCCTGAAAACTAACTAATAGCCCCTGATAGGCCTACATCTTATTTTGGGGAGGCAGGTAGCCTGAAAACTAACTAATAGCCCCTGATAGGCCTACATCTTATTTTGGGGCGGCAGGTAGCCTGAAAACTAACTAATAGCCCCTGATAGGCCTACATCTTATTTTGGGGAGGCAGGTAGCCTGAAAACTAACTAATAGCCCCTGATAGGCCTACATCTTATTTTGGGGAGGCAGGTAGCCTGAAAACTAACTAATAGCCCCTGATAGGCCTACATCTTATTTTGGGGAGGCAGGTAGCCTGAAAACGAACTAATAGCCCCTGATAGGCCTACATCTTATTTTGGGGAGGCAGGTAGCCTGAAAACTAACTAATAGCCCCTGATAGGCCTACATCTTATTTGGGGGTGGCAGGTAGCCTGAAAACGAACTAATAGCCCCTGATAGGCCTACATCTTATTTTGGGGTGGCAGGTATCCTGAAAACTAACTAATAGCCCCTTATAGGCCTACATCTTATTTTGGGGAGGCAGGTAGCCTGAAAACTAACTAATAGCCCCTGATAGGCCTACATCTTATTTTGGGGAGGCAGGTAGCCTGAAAACTAACTAATAGCCCTGATAGGCCTACATCTTATTTTGGGGCGGCAGGTAGCCTGAAAACTAACTAATAGCCCCTGATAGGCCTACATCTTATTTTGGGGCGGCAGGTAGCCTGAAAACTAACTAATAGCCCCTGATAGGCCTACATCTTATTTTGGGGCGGCAGGTAGCCTGAAAACTAACTAATAGCCCCTGATAGGCCTACATCTTATTTTGGGGCGGCAGGTAGCCTGAAAACTAACTAATAGCCCCTGATAGGCCTACATCTTATTTTGGGGCGGCAGGTAGCCTGAAAACTAACTAATAGCCCCTGATAGGCCTACATCTTATTTTGGGGAGGCAGGTAGCCTGAAAACTAACTAATAGCCCCTGATAGGCCTACATCTTATTTTGGGGAGGCAGGTAGCCTGAAAACTAACTAATAGCCCCTGATAGGCCTACATCTTATTTTGGGGCGGCAGGTATCCTAGTGGTGTAGGAGCGAACCATTAAGGAGAGCAAAAGCATTAAATATAAATAGGTCTTGTTGCCAGGCTGAAGTAGCAAGGACCTGCACATTAAGAGAAGATGACACCAGGCCATATGACACCCAGACTCTATGTTTGAAAGAATACATAACACATGACAGCTGGACGTACTATGGTCAGCAGGATACAGGAAGAAAGATGGAAACAAGATAACTGATGACTAACAGGTGGAACAGAAGCATTATGTTTAGAACATGGAAGGAGTTCTACCATCAATATAACCAGAAGCAGACATGAGCGTTAGTGGGCGTGAACTAGCTCTGAGATGAGGAGAAAATAATGGACAGGTCAAGGGAAGCTGTTTTCATATAGTGGGAGGGGACTCTATACGTTATGCAAAGACAGAATCCTATAAAGGCAGGACTCTGTAATATGAGAATTTGGTCTCTTTCCATGGAGGGGCTCGGCCCTGTAATTTTTCATTTTTTTACCTTTATTTAACTAGGCAAGTCAGTTAAGAACAAATTCTTATTTTCAATGACGGCCTAGGAACAGTGGGTTAACTGCCTGTTCAGGGGCAGAACGACAGATTTGTACCTTGTCAGCTCAGGGGTTTGAACTTGCAACTTTCCAGTTAGTAGTCCAACGCTCTAACCACTAGGCTATTAATAAGTGTGTGATAGGATCCTTCCATGGAGGGGCTCAGCCCTGCCATGTTAGTGATAGGGTCCTTCCATGGAAAGGCTCAGTGTATATTGAATTCACAAGTTCTTGTAAGAGTGTTATATTTCTGAGACGATTCTCCACGACAGATGTTAGACTAGCAGGTGTCCACATACTTTTGGTCATGTAGTGTATGTAGCCTAATCTAAATCAAGTCAAATGTTATTGGTCACAATGTCAGAGTGGCATAGACTAAGATACAGTAGAATAGTATAGAATACAGTATCTACATATGAGATGAGTAATGTATAGACTAAGATACAGTAGAATAGTATAGAATACAGTATATCCATATGAGATGAGTAATACATAGACTAAGATACAGTAGAATAGTATAGAATACAGTATCTACATATGAGATGAGTAATGCATAGACTAAGATACAGTAGAATAGTATAGAATACAGTATATACATATGAGATGAGTAATGCATAGACTAAGATACAGTAGAATAGTATAGAATACAGTATATACATATGAGATGAGTAATACATAGACTAAGATACAGTAGAATAGTATAGAATACAGTATATACATATGAGATGAGTAATACATAGACTAAGATACAGTAGAATAGTATAGAATACAGTATATACATATGAGATGAGTAATGCATAGACTAAGATACAGTAGAATAGTATAGAATACAGTATATACATATGAGATGAGTAATACATAGACTAAGATACAGTAGAATAGTATAGAATACAGTATATACATATGAGATGAGTAATGCCAGATATTTATAGCGTTGGCCAGATTCTTTTCACAACATTTCCAACAGAGACCATCAGGTTGGTCGGCATGATTAGTGATCATACTGTAGCTCAAACCTACTGTGACTGTTGAATGTCTGACGACGACCTAACTTTATAATAGTTTGTAGCCGACCTACCAGAATCTGCCCGTCTTTCCTTCAAATCAACACATTTATCTGTCTTCTAATGCAGTGGTGTAAAGTACTTCAGTAAAATACTTTAAAGTACTACTTCAGTAGTTTTTGGGGGGAATCTGTCCTGTACTTTAATATTTATATTTTAACAACTTTTACTTTTACTTCACTACAGTCATAAAGAAAATGATGTATTTTTTACTCTGAACATTTTCCCTGACAGACAAAAGTACTCGTTACATTCTGAATGTTTAGCAGGCCAAAATGGTCCAATTCACTCACTTATCAAGAGAACAACCCTGGTCATCCCTACTGCCTCTGATCTGGCAGACTCACTAAACAGAGAACATCCCTGGTCATCCCTACTGCCTCTGATCTGGCAGACTCACTAAACAGAGAACATCCCTGGTCATCTCTACTGCCTCTGATCTGGAGGACTCACTAAACAGAGAACATCCCTGATCATCCCTACTGCCTCTGATCTGGAGGACTCACTAAACAGAGAACATCCCTGGTCATCCCTACTGCCTCTGATCTGGCAGACTCACTAAACAGAGAACATCCCTGGTCATCCCTACTGCCTCTGATCTGGCAGACTCACTAAACAGAGAACATCCCTGGTCATCCCTACTGCCTCTTATCTGGCAGACTCACTAAACAGAGAACATCCCTGGTCATCCCTACTGCCTCTTATCTGGCAGACTCACTAAACACAAATGCTTTGTTTTTAAATGATGTCTGAGTGTTGGAGTGTGACCCTGGCTATCCGTAAATTTAAATAACATGAACATTGTGCCGTCTGGTTTGATTAATAAAATGAATATTAAATTATCACTACTTTACTTTTACTTTTGATACTTAATTATATTTGAAGGACAGAAAAGTAACGGTCACTGGGTGAATTAGTTGTGCATTGCCCGGCTCCCCGGGGGAGCAGAGTTTACACATTTTACACCATTCCATTGGTCCATAAAATAAATGTCCACCCAGCTGTAGCACCGGGCCATGCAAAACAAACCTCCCACTGTCGCAGAGACACAGAGTTCTAATCCCAGACGCGTCTCTTCAAGACATCTCTCTTACATTATTTTTGATAAACATATAATTTACTCGAAACCAAGTTTAGCTGTGTTGTCTGTCAGCAACTCAGCTCAATTAGAAGTTCTACTAACTAGTAATATATCATTCCAGATATTCATTATCTTACTCTGTCCATTAGAATAGATTATTGTTCAGAAATACTTACTTTAGTTTTCAATAATCTCCATGTAGTGTTTTCTGCTCTGTCGTCTCAAAATGGATCCTGAACAAAACAACAACTTTACTTTCTGTTTCAGCTCAGCCGCCTCCCCACCCTGATAATAAAGTGTTATATTGGTATCTTCCACTAGATGGCAGTAAACACCTGCTGTAACTAGACTACAACTATGTGTTCTGTGTCAGCTCAGCCGCCTCCCCACCCTGATAATAAAGTGTTATATTGGTATCTTCCACTAGATGGCAGTAAACACCTGCTGTAACTAGACTTTACAACTATGTGTTCTGTTTCAGCTCAGCCGTCTCCCCACCCTGATAATGAAGTGTTATATTGGTATCTTCCACTAGATGGCAGTAAACACCTGCTGTAACTAGACTTTACAACTATGTGTTCTGTTTCAGCTCAGCCGCCTCCCCACCCTGATAATAAAGTGTTATATTGGTATCTTCCACTAGATGGCAGTAAACACCTGCTGTAACTAGACTTTACAACTATGTGTTCTGTTTCATACAGGCAGTGTCCCAATCCTATATCAGTGTCCCAGGGGAGGAGTGCTGATGTAGTATCAGGTCCCCCCTCTCATTGTAATCTGATTAATTATGATCTAGGATCAGGTCCCCCTCTCCATGTAATCTGAGTAATTATGATCTAGGATCAGGTCCCCCTCTCCATGTAATCTGAGTCATTATGATCTAGGATCAGGTCCCCCTCTCCATGTAATCTGATTCATTATGATCTAGGATCAGGTCCCTCCTCTCCATGTAATCTGATTCATTATGATCTAGGATCAGGTCCCCCCTCTCCATGTAATCTGATTCATTATGATCTAGGATCAGGTCCCCCTCTCCATGTAATCTGATTCATTATGATCTAGGATCAGGTCCCCCCTCTCCATGTAATCTGATTCATTATGATCTAGGATCAGGTCCCCCTCTCCATGTAATCTGATTCATTATGATCTAGGATCAGGTCCCCCCTCTCCATGTAATCTGATTCATTATGATCTAGGATCAGGTCCCCCCTCTCCATGTAATCTGATTCATTATGATCTAGGATCAGGTCCCCCTCTCCATGTAATCTGATTCATTATGATCTAGGATCAGGTCCCTTCTCTCCATGTAATCTGATTCATTATGATCTAGGATCAGGTCCCTTTTCTCCATGTAATCTGATTCATTATGATCTAGGATCAGGTCCTCCTCTCCATGTAATCTGATTCATTATGATCTAGGATCAGGTCCCTTCTCTCCATGTAATCTGATTCATTATGATCTAGGATCAGGTCCCTCCTCTCCATGTAATCTGATTCATTGTGATCTAGGATCAGGTCCCTCCTCTCCATGTAATCTGATTCATTATGATCTAGGATCAGGTCCTCCTCTCCATGTAATCTGATTCATTATGATCTAGGATCAGGTCCCTTCTCTCCATGTAATCTGATTCATTATGATCTAGGATCAGGTCCCTCCTCTCCATGTAATCTGATTCATTGTGATCTAGGATCAGGTCCCTCCTCTCCATGTAATCTGATTCATTATGATCTAGGATCAGGTCCCCCCTCTCCATGTAATCTGATTCATTATGATCTAGGATCAGGTCCTCCTCTCCATGTAATCTGATTCATTATGATTGTTTTGTCTCATGACTCTTTATATTCATGTAGCCTGGGGGCCATGTAATCTGATTCATTATGATCTAGGATCAGGTCCCTTCTCTCCATGTAATCTGATTCATTGTGATCTAGGATCAGGTCCCTCCTCTCCATGTAATCTGATTCATTATGATCTAGGATCAGGTCCCCCCTCTCCATGTAATCTGATTCATTATGATCTAGGATCAGGTCCCTTCTCTCCATGTAATCTGATTCATTATGATCTAGGATCAGGTCCCTCCTCTCCATGTAATCTGATTCATTATGATCTAGGATCAGGTCCCTTCTCTCCATGTAATCTGATTCATTATGATCTAGGATCAGGTCCCCCTCTCCATGTAATCTGATTCATTATGATCTAGGATCAGGTCCTTCTCTCCATGTAATCTGATTCATTATGATCTAGGATCAGGTCCTCCTGTCCATGTAATCTGATTCATTATGATCTAGGATCAGGTCCCTTCTCTCCATGTAATCTGATTCATTATGATCTAGGATCAGGTCCCCCTCTCCATGTAATCTGATTCATTATGATCTAGGATCAGGTCCCTTCTCTCCATGTAATCTGATTCATTATGATCTAGGATCAGGTCCCCCTCTCCATGTAATCTGATTCATTATGATCTAGGATCAGGTCCTTCTCTCCATCTAATCTGATTCATTATGATCTAGGATCAGGTCCCTCCTCTCCATGTAATCTGATTCATTATGATCTAGGATCAGGTCCCCCCTCTCCATGTAATCTGATTCATTATGATCTAGGATCAGGTCCCTTCTCTCCATGTAATCTGATTCATTATGATTGTTTTGTCTCTTGTCTCTTTATATTCATGTAGCCTGGGGGAAATGTAGCTGTATTGAAATCACCTTGTTTTATAACCTTCTTTGTTGCTCAGTGGTACTTCAGTTGTCCTGACCACGCCCACTTCTTTCACACAGTAATGCTCCAGCATCCACTCAGAGATTATGCATCTAATGCATTCCTCAAATACTGCAGAGTTGTTAAGCAAGTCCCTGCGATCGTCCTGTTCAACCACATTTATTAGTTTATTTGTCAGATGAAACCTGAGGGGAATGTAGTGTGTCATAATGCATCAACATGGTTCTGAGGTCCTCAACAATGTTATTCTGTACCGTAGCTGGGATGCTGTGTTCTTTCCTGGTTTACTAAATAAAAAGACAGATATTGTTTTGGAGACGTTCAATTAGCTGCTCAGTGTTGATCTCTGTGTCTTTAACATATTCAGCCTCTGGCAGACTCTCTACATCGCTCATATCATCTTCAATGGGATCAGTCCCAGTCTCATGTCATCTTCAATGGGATCAGTCCCAGTCTCATGTCATCTTCAATGGGATCAGTCCCAGTCTCATATCATCTTCAATGGGATCAGTCCCAGTCTCATGTCATCTTCAATGGGATCAGTCCCAGTCTCAAATTCATCATGAGGGCAATTCTCATCTAAGTTGGCTCTTTAAAGCTCTGTGTGGTTTTGATAGATGTGTGACCGATAGAAGCTGAAACATCTATTTGTTTTCCCACACCCATTAACTCCACAGGTAGTTAGAACATGTGGTTCATGCTGGTGGTAGAGGACAATATGTGTGAGTAGTCTGGACACAGAGAATGTTTGCTCGTGGCAAAGTGGACAATAGAATAGAGTTGGCATTCTTCAGAAAGACTGTGAACCTTGGAATGATGGGATGGAATCATGGAGATCATTGGTAGCCTATCAGGACAGTTATAAAGTCTTCTTGATATAATTGTCCTATTAGAGTTGTCAGTAAAGAGCCTATCAGCGCAGTTATAATGTCTTCTTGATATAATTGTCCTATTAGAGTTGTTAGTAGAGCCTATCAGGGCAGTTATAAAGTCTTCTTGATATAATTGTCCTATTAGAGTTGTCAGTAAAGAGCCTATCAGGGCAGTTATAAAGTCTTCTTGATATAATTTTCCTATTAGAGTTGTCAGTAAAGAGCCTATCAGGGCAGTTATAAAGTCTTTACCCTGTGTGACTGCTTATTGCATTGCTCCACTGGGCTGATGTAGCTGACAGTGAATGAATGGGCTGATGTAGCTGACAGTGAATGAATGGGCTGATGTAGCTGACAGTGAATGAATGGGCTGATGTAGCTGACAGGGAATGAATGGGCTGATGTAGCTGACAGGGAATGAATGGGCTGATGTAGCTGACAGGGAATGAATGGGCTGATGTAGCTGACAGTGAATGAATGGGCTGCATAAACCAAACAGAAACTGATAGTTGTGCACAACTTCAAAACTGTATTTCAATGAACTGAATGATGAGGATGAAGAAGGTGATTGAGTTTAGAACAAGGTAAGAATTGCTATTCCTCTGTCCTGTCTTGTTTGTTCAGGAGAACTGTACCTGTGGGAAATGACAAACTGTTGTTCCACTGAGGTTGTGATTCTAAGAGAAACTAAAATGACCTGGTTGTCATGTATCTGTGTCTCTAAAAGGAAACATATTACCACCGTCTCTTATTGTCCTTTCATAATGCATCCTGATTCACACAGTTATTATTATTAGTAGATATTCTCACAGAACAGATTTGCACTAATGACAAATGCCCCTTAGATATGAATTCGGAGGGCAGAATGTTATATATTAAAGCAGTAGACTAAATCACTAAAGGCGTCAGTCATACAGAAGTTGTATGCAGCCTAGTCCCTACATCTTGACCACAAAATAGGGAAAGAGGTTGACCAGATGCTTTTCAACTTCATCTGGGAAAATCACACACATTATATAAGGACATCTGTCGTTATGAACATTTAGTTGATTTTACTATAAATAATACTAACAATACTTTAAAGATAAATTGGGAAAAACATTTCTTAAAGAATCCAACTTCAATTTGGAATTTCATCCCTCATTATATCTTCTCCCGTTTTGGTGACTTCAATTTTGTGTTACTTTGTAACGATAACACGATAAGATTCCTACAACAGTATTCTTAGCGTGCTCGTTAATGTATTTAAAAAAAAATCCCGCATAGGTATTTCATTTGGAACAATAAGGATATTTTGTATAGAAACAAGTCTTTATTTTTGAAGAACTGGTTTAATAATCATATCCTGCTGGTAAGTCAACTTTTTAATGCAGAAGGATTGTTACTCAATTATGAGGAATTTTTATCTTGTTACAATATCCCTGTAACACCTAGAGAGTTCTCCATAGTCTCTGATGCTGTTCCATCTGGAACTCATGTTATTTAGAGGTTCAGCCAGACCTCACCTTGTTGACCTGCCCTCCTAGAGAGTTCTCCATAGTCTCTGATGCTATTCCATCTGGAACTCATGTTATTTAGAGGTGTAGCCAGACCTCACCTTGTTGACCTGCCCTCCTAGAGAGTTCTCCATAGTCTCTGATGCTATTCCATCTGGAACTCATGTTATTTAGATGTGTAACCAGACCTCACCTTCTTGACCTACCTTCGCTTAATCCAGTTGACTCTCCAATAGGGAAACTGTTTCTCTCCTTGCTCCCTCAGAACAACAGATTTATTTCAAAGGGAGATTGTATCCATTCCTTATGCCACAACTTACTGGAATACATTTGCCAATAATATCTGTTGGAAAAAAGTCTGGTTATTACCATTTAAATACCTTCTGGTTAATTTGATTGCTTTTCTGATTTTCGTGACCAACATGAGCTTTGCATAATGCTAAGCTAGGCTATCGATAAACTTACACAAATGCTTGTCTTGCTTTGGCTGTAAAGCATAATTTCAAAATCTGAGATAACAGGGTGATTAACAAAAGGCTAAGCTGTGTTTCACTATATTTCACTTGTGATTTCATGAATATGAATAACAACCCCACCACTAGGAGGTGTCCACATGGTCTGATAAACACTCCTAACAACCAGACCACTAGGAGGTGTCCAAATGCTCTGATTAACACTCCTAACAACCAGACCACTAGGAAGTGTCCACATGGTCTGATTAACACTCCTAACAACCCCACCACTAGGAGGTGTCCACATGGTCTGATAAACACTCCTAACAACCCCACTACTAGGAGGTGTCCACATGGTCTGATTAACACTCCTAACAACCCCACCACTAGGAGGTGTCCACATGGTCTGATAAACACTCCTAACTACCCACCTCTAGGAGGTGTCCACATGGTCTGATAAACACTCCTAACAACCCCACCACTAGGAGGTGTCCACATGGTCTGATAAACACTCCTAACAACCAGACCACTAGGAGGTGTCCACATGGTCTGATAAACACTCCTAACAACCAGACCACTAGGAGGTGTCCACATGGTCTGATTAAAACTCCTAACAACCCCACCACTAGGAGGTGTCCACATGGTCTGATAAACACTCCTAACAACCCACCACTAGGAGGTGTCCACATGGTCTGATAAACACTCCTAACAACCAGACCACTAGGAGGTGTCCACATGGTCTGATAAACACTCCTAATAACCAGACCACTAGGAGGTGTCCACATGGTCTGATGAACACTCCTAACAACCAGACCACTAGGAGGTGTCCACATGGTCTGATAAACACTCCTAACAACCCCACCACTAGGAGGTGTCCACATGGTCTGATAAACACTCCTAACAACCAGACCACTAGGAGGTGTCCACATGGTCTGATAAACACTCCTAACAACCAGACCACTAGGAGGTGTCCACATGGTCTAATAAACACCCCTAACTACCCACCACTAGGAGGTGTCCACATGGTCTGATGAACACTCCTAACAACCAGACCACTAGGAGGTGTACACATGGTCTGATAAACACTCCTAACAACCCCACCACTAGGAGGTGTCCAAATGGTCTGATAAACACTCCTAACAACCAGACCACTAGGAGGTGTCCACATGGTCTGATAAACACTCCTAACAACCCCACCACTAGGAGGTGTCCACATGGTCTGATAAACACTCCTAACAACCCCACCACTAGGAGGTCTCCACATGGTCTGATTAACTCTCCTAACAACCAGACCACTAGGAGGTTTCCACATGGTCTGATGAACACTCCTAACAACCAGACCACTAGGAGGTGTCCACATGGTCTGATAAACACTCCTAACAACCTAACAACTAGGAGGTGTCCACATGGTCTGATAAACACTCCTAACAACCCCACCACTAGGAGGTGTCCACATGGTCTGATAAACACTCCTAACAACCCCACCACTAGGAGGTGTCCACATGGTCTGATAAACACTCCTAACAACCCCGCCACTAGGAGGTGTCCACATGGTCTGATAAACACTCCTAACAACCCACCACTAGGAGGTGTCCACATGGTCTAATAAACACTCCTAACAACCAGACCACTAGGAGGTGTCCACATGGTCTAATAAACAATCCTAACAACTAGACCACTAGGAGGTGTCCACATGGTCTGATAAACACTCCTAACAACCCACCACTAGGAGGTGTCCACATGGTCTGATAAACACTCCTAACAACCCCACCACCAGGAGGTGTCCATATGATCTGATAAACACTCCTAACAACCCCACCACTTGGAGGTGTCCACATGGTCTGATAAACACTCCTATCATCCCGACCACTAGGAGATGTCCACATGGTCTGATAAACACTCCTAACAACCCCACCACTAGGAGGTGTCCACATGGTCTGATAAACACTCCTAAATACCAGACCACTAGGAGGTGTCCACATGGTCTGATAAACACTCCTAACAACCAGACCACTAGGAGGTGTCCACATGGTCTGATTAACACTCCTAACAACCCCACCACTAGGAGGTGTCCACATGGTCTGATTATCACTCCTAACAACCAGACCACTAGGAGGTGTCCACATGGTCTGATTAACACTCCTAACATCCCCACCACTAGGAGGTGTCCACATGGTCTGATAAACACTCCTAACTACCCACCTCTAGGAGGTGTCCACATGGTCTGATAAACACTCCTAACAACCCCACCACTAGGAGGTGTCCACATGGTCTGATAAACACTCCTAACAACCAGACCACTAGGAGGTGTCCACGAGGTCTGATAAACACTCCTAACAACCCCACCACTAGGAGGTGTCCACATGGTCTGATAAACACTCCTAACAACCCCACCACTAGGAGGTGTCCACATGGTCTGATAAACACTCCTAACAACCAGACCACTAGGAGGTGTCCACATGGTCTGATAAACACTCCTAACAACCAGACCACTAGGAGGTGTCCACATGGTCTGATAAACACTCCTAACAACCCCACCACTAGGAGGTGTCCACATGGTCTGATAAACACTCCTAAATACCAGACCACTAGGAGGTGTCCACATGGTCTGATAAACACTCCTAACAACCCCACCACTAGGAGGTGTCCACATGTTCTGGTAAACACCCCTAACTACCCACTACTAGGAGGTGTCTACATGGTCTGATAAACACTCCTAACAACCCCACTACTAGGAGGTGTCCGCATGGCCTGATAAACACCCCTAACTACCCACTACTAGGAGGTGTCCACATGGTCTGATAAACACTCCTAACAACCCCACTACTAGGAGGTGTCCACATGGCCTGATAAACACCCCTAACTACCCACTACTAGGAGGTGTCCACATGGTCTGATAAACACTCCTAACAACCCCACTACTAGGAGGTGTCCACATGGTCTGATAAACACTCCTAACAACCCCACCACTAGGAGGTGTCCACATGGTCTGATAAACACTCCTAACAACCAGACCACTTGGAGGTGTCCACATGGTCTGATAAACACTCCTAACTACCCCACCACTAGGAGGTGTCCACATGGTCTGATAAACACTCCTAACTACCCCACTACTAGGAGGTGTCCACATGGTCTGATAAACACTCCTAACAACCAGACCACTAGGAGGTGTCCACATGGTCTGATAAACACTCCTAACTACCCCACCACTAGGAGGTGTCCACATGGTCTGATTAACACTCCTAACAACCCCACCACTAGGAGGTGTCCACATGGTCTGATAAACACTCCTAACAACCCCACCACCAGGAGGTGTCCACATGGTCTGATAAACACTCCTAACAACCCCACTACTAGGAGGTGTCCACATGGTCTGATAAACACTCCTAACTACCCACTACTAGGAGGTGTCCACATGGTCTGATAAACACTCCTAACTACCCACTACTAGGAGGTGTCCACATGGTCTGATAAACACTCCTAACTACCCACTACTAGGAGGTGTCCACATGGTCTGATAAACACTCCTAACTACCCACTACTAGGAGGTGTCCACATGGTCTGATAAACACTCCTAACTACCCACTACTAGGAGGTGTCCACATGGTCTGATAAACACTCCTAACTATCCACTACTAGGAGGTGTCCACATGGTCTGATAAACACTCCTAACTACCCACTACTAGGAGGTGTCCACATGGTCTGATAAACACTCCTAACTACCCCACTACTAGGAGGTGTCCACATGGTCCTAAAGCACACCATTGGTTCATTTTTTATCACATTCTAATAATCAAACTGGTGGGGACAAATATGTACTGGTATAGTGTGGTCAGATTGCTTGCGATTAGAGTGTTGGGCCAGTAACCGAAAGGTCACTGGTTCGAATACCCAAGCCGTCAAGGTGAAAATCTGTGCCGTTAAGCAAGGCACCCAACCCTATTTTGCTCTAGGAGAACCGTACTACTATGGTTGACCCTGTAAAACAACACTTTTCACTGCATGTGACAATAAAACATTACAATTCTTTCTCAATTACAACAGGGGCGCTATTTCATTTTTGGATAAAAAACGTTCCCGTTTTAAGCGCGATATTTTGTCACGAAAAGATGCTCGACTATGCATATTCTTGACAGTTTTGGAAAGAAAACACTCTGAAGTTTCAGAATCTGCAATTTGTCTGTAAGTGCCCCAGAACTCATTCTACAGGCGAAACCAAGATGATGCATCACCCAGGAATTAGCAGAATTTCTGAAGCTCTGTTTTCCATTCTCTCCTTATATGGCTGTGATTGCGCAACGAATGAGCCTACACTTTCTGTCGTTCGCCCAAGGTCTTAGCAGCATTGTGACGTATTTGTAGGCATATCATTGGAAGATTGACCATAAGAGACTACATTTTCCAAGTGTCCGCCTGGTGTCCTGCGTCGAATTCGGTGCGCAATTGCCAGCTGCTTCTACTTTACCATTTGATTCAGGGGAGAAAGCATGTGTCCAAGAACGATGTATCAATGAAGAGATATGTGAAAAACACCTTGATGATTGATTCTAAACAACGTTTGCCATGTTTTCAGTCGATATTATGGAGTTAATTTGGAAAAAAGTTTGCGTTTTGAGGACTGAATTTATGGATTTTTTTTGGTAGCCAAATGTGATGTATAAAACGGAGCTATTTCTAATACACAAGGAATCTTTTTGGAAAAACTGAGCATCTGCTATCTAACTGAGAGTATCCTCATTGAAAACATCAGAAGTTCTTCAAAGGTAAATGATTTTATTTGAAGGCTTTTATGTTTTTGTTAATGTTGCGTGCTGGATGCTAACGCTAATGCTAACGCTAAATGCTAACGCGAAATGCTAACGCTAGCTAGCTACTTTTACACAAATGATTGTTTTCCTATGGTTGAGAAGCATATTTTGAAAATCTGAGATGACAGTGTTGTTTACAAAAGGCTAAGCTTGAGCGATGGCATATTTATTTCATTTCATTTGCGATTTTCATAAATAGTTAACGTTGTGTTATGCTAATGAGCTTGCTGATAGATTTACACAATCCTGGATACAGGGGTTTTTTCATAGCTAAACGTGACGCAGAAAACGGAGCGATTTGTCCTAAACAAATAATCTTTCAGGAAAAACTGAACATTTGCTATCTGAGAGTCTCCTCATTGAAAACATCTGAAGTTCTTCAAAGGTAAATGATTTTATTTGAATGCTTTTCTGTTTTTTTGTGTAAATGTTGCCAGCTGAATGCTAATGCTAAATGCTACGTTAGCCATCAATACTGTTACACAAATGCTTGTTTTGCAATGGTTGAGAAGCATATTTTGAAAATCTGAGATGACATTGTTGTTAACAAAAGGCTAAGCTTGAGAGCTAGCATATTTATTTCATTTCATTTGCGATTTTCATGAATAGTTAACGTTGCGTTATGGTAATGAGCTTGAGTCTGTATTCACGATCCCGGATCCGGGATGGGGAGATCAGAAAGGTTAACAATGTTGGTTATAAACCTTGTTGACATTCACCCAATGACACCTTGACTTGCATTACATTCTCACTGCAGAAAAACATTCTCATGTTATTGACCAACCAGAAATGTCACATATCTGTTTGACAGTAACCCTGGAGGAGGAATGTGTGAACTATCTTGTCATCTCTTTGGGTAACCACATTGGAACATTCTAGTCTTTAAGGACATGAACTGGCAGAACAGGTTTCAGCAAAGTATGGTGTCATTGCTTTCAGGAAGGTTTAACCATGACGATAGGATAGACAGGAGGTAGACTAAGGGCAAGGGAAGCCACCTGAACTACTGTCCTACAAAGACAAACGGCATCTACACAAACAGCCACCTGAACTACTGTCCTACAAAGACAAACAGCATCTACACAAACAGCCACCTGAACTACTGTCCTACAAAGACAAACAGCCACCTGAACTACTGTCCTACAGAGACAAACAGCCACCTGAACTACTGTCCTACAAACAGCATCTACACAAACAGCCACCTGAACTACTGTCCTACAAAGACAAACAGCATCTACACAAACAACCACCTGAACTACTGTCCTACAAAGACAAACAGCCACCTGAACTACTGTCCTACGAAGACAAACATCCACCTGAACTACTGTCCTACAAAGACAAACAGCCACCTGAACTACTGTCCTAAAAGACAAACAGACACCTGAACTACTGTCCTACAGAGACAAACAGCATCTACACAAACAGCCACCTGAACTACTGTCCTACAAAGACAAACAGCATCTACACAAACAGCCACCTGAACTACTGTCCTACAGAGACAAACAGCCACCTGAACTACTGTCCTACAGAGACAAACAACATCTACACAAACAGCCACCTGAACTACTGTCCTACAAAGACAAACAACATCTACACAAACAGCCACCTGAACTACTGTCCTACAAAGACAAACAACATCTACACAAACAGCCACCTGAACTACTGTCCTACAGAGACAAACAGCATCTACACAAACAGCCACCTGAACTACTGTCCTACAAAGACAAACAGCATCTACACAAACAGCCACTAGAACTACTGTCCTACAAAGACAAACAACATCTACACAAACAGCCACCTGAACTACTGTCCTACAAAGACAAACAGCATCTACACAAACAGCCACCTGAACTACTGTCCTACAAAGACAAACAGTATCTACACAAACAGCCACCAGAACTACTGTCCTACAAAGACAAACAACATCTACACAAACAGCCACCTGAACTACTGTCCTACAGAGACAAACAGCCACCTGAACTACTGTCCTACAAAGACAAACAGCATCTACACAAACAGCCACCTGAACTACTGTCCTACAAAGACAAACAGCCACCTGAACTACTGTCCTACAGAGACAAACAGCATCTACACAAACAGCCACCTGAACTACTGTCCTACAAAGACAAACAGCATCTAAACAAACAGCCACCTGAACTACTGTCCTACAAAAACAAACAGCCACCTGAACTACTGTCCTACAAAGACAAACAGCCACCTGAACTACTGTCCTACAGAGACAAACAGCATCTACACAAATAGTGAATCTGAGAAAAATGGCTTCAAAGTTTGTTTCCTAGTCCATGCATATCAGCCATGACCACTGATCTGACTTATGACCCCTAAGTACTGATACTACACTCTGCCTTGGTATGACCTATGACCCCTAAGTATTGATACTACACTCTGCCTTGGTCTGACCTTAAACAGCTGTCTGGGTAATGAAACAGCAAAGTGCAGCATCTAGAAATGTAAATGTGTTGATCCAGATTTATTGTTGTTTTTCTGTTTGATGGAAACAGTTGGAGAGTTATAACTACATTCCAACTGTATTTAATGGTGTTATGTAGTTGTGTTGTCATGTTGTATTGTAGTAACCCTCAACTGTATTTAATGGTGTTATGTAGTTGTGTTGTCATGTTGTATTGTAGTAACCCTCAACTGTATTTAATGGTGTTATGTAGTTGTGTTGTCATGTTGTAAAAGTTGTATTGTAGCAGGCCTAACCCTCAACAGTTTCAGGTGATGGAGTGAGACACAGACAAGACACAGACACAGCAACAGAATAGGATATGCTGGAGAGAGACACCAGACAAGACACAGAGACAGCAACAGAATATGATATGATAGAGACACCAGACAAGACACAGAGACAGCAACAGAATATGATATGATAGAGAGAGACACCAGACAGGACAAAGAGACAGCTACAGAATTGTATACGATGAAGAGAGACACCAGACAAGACACAGAGACAGCAACAGAAGAATAGGATATGATGGAGAGAGACACCAAACAGCCACCTGAACTACTGTCCTACAAAGACAAACAGCATCTACACAAACAGCCACCTGAACTACTGTCCTACAGAGACAAACAGCCACCTGAACTACTGTCCTACAGAGACAAACAACATCTACACAAACAGCCACCTGAACTACTGTCCTACAAAGACAAACAACATCTACACAAACAGCCACCTGAACTACTGTCCTACAAAGACAAACAACATCTACACAAACAGCCACCTGAACTACTGTCCTACAGAGACAAACAGCATCTACACAAACAGCCACCTGAACTACTGTCCTACAAAGACAAACAGCATCTACACAAACAGCCACTAGAACTACTGTCCTACAAAGACAAACAACATCTACACAAACAGCCACCTGAACTACTGTCCTACAAAGACAAACAGCATCTACACAAACAGCCACCTGAACTACTGTCCTACAAAGACAAACAGTATCTACACAAACAGCCACCAGAACTACTGTCCTACAAAGACAAACAACATCTACACAAACAGCCACCTGAACTACTGTCCTACAGAGACAAACAGCCACCTGAACTACTGTCCTACAAAGACAAACAGCATCTACACAAACAGCCACCTGAACTACTGTCCTACAAAGACAAACAGCCACCTGAACTACTGTCCTACAGAGACAAACAGCATCTACACAAACAGCCACCTGAACTACTGTCCTACAAAGACAAACAGCATCTAAACAAACAGCCACCTGAACTACTGTCCTACAAAAACAAACAGCCACCTGAACTACTGTCCTACAAAGACAAACAGCCACCTGAACTACTGTCCTACAGAGACAAACAGCATCTACACAAATAGTGAATCTGAGAAAAATGGCTTCAAAGTTTGTTTCCTAGTCCATGCATATCAGCCATGACCACTGATCTGACTTATGACCCCTAAGTACTGATACTACACTCTGCCTTGGTATGACCTATGACCCCTAAGTATTGATACTACACTCTGCCTTGGTCTGACCTTAAACAGCTGTCTGGGTAATGAAACAGCAAAGTGCAGCATCTAGAAATGTAAATGTGTTGATCCAGATTTATTGTTGTTTTTCTGTTTGATGGAAACAGTTGGAGAGTTATAACTACATTCCAACTGTATTTAATGGTGTTATGTAGTTGTGTTGTCATGTTGTATTGTAGTAACCCTCAACTGTATTTAATGGTGTTATGTAGTTGTGTTGTCATGTTGTATTGTAGTAACCCTCAACTGTATTTAATGGTGTTATGTAGTTGTGTTGTCATGTTGTAAAAGTTGTATTGTAGCAGGCCTAACCCTCAACAGTTTCAGGTGATGGAGTGAGACACAGACAAGACACAGACACAGCAACAGAATAGGATATGCTGGAGAGAGACACCAGACAAGACACAGAGACAGCAACAGAATATGATATGATAGAGACACCAGACAAGACACAGAGACAGCAACAGAATATGATATGATAGAGAGAGACACCAGACAGGACAAAGAGACAGCTACAGAATTGTATACGATGGAGAGAGACACCAGACAAGACACAGAGACAGCAACAGAAGAATAGGATATGATGGAGAGAGACACCAGACAAGACACAGAGACAGCAACAGAGGAATAGGATATGATGGAGAGAGACACCAGACAAGACACAGAGACAGCAACAGAATAGTATATGATGGAGAGAGACACCAGACAAGACACAGAGACAGCAACAGAATAGGATATGATGGTGAGACATCAGACAAGACACAGAGACAGCAACAGACGACACAGAGAAAGTGATGGAGAGAGACAGAAGAATAGAGTTCCAGACAGTTGTAGAATGTATGCCAAGACACATTGTGAGAGAGCTATAAAGAGAGAGGGAGGGAGAGAGAACAGGCAGAACCTGATATGTAAATGAGCAGAGCAAATGAAAGTAACTTTTGACGACCTGATGATCATCCAGACTCTGTTTCTATTGAGAGATAAAAGGTAAGACGACGATTGTTATGTGTATTAATATAGTTGATGATATTGTTATGTGTATTCATATAGTTGATGATATTGTTATGTGTATTCATATAATTGATGATATTGTTACGTGTATTCATATAGTTGATGATATTGTTGCGTGTATTCATATAGTTGATGACATTGTTATGTGTATTCATATAGTTGATGATATTGTTATGTGTATTAATATAGTTGATGATATTGTTGTGTGTATTCATATAGTTGATGATATTGTTGTGTATGTTCATATAGTTGATGATATTGTTATGTGTATTAATATAGTTGATGATATTGTTATGTGTATTCATATAGTTGATGATATTGTTGTGTGTATTCATATAGTTGATGATATTGTTATGTGTATTCATATAGTTGATGATATTGTTGTGTGTATTCATATAGTTGATGATATTGTTATGTGTATTCATATAGTTGATGATATTGTTATGTGTTTTCATATAGTTGATGATATTGTTATGTGTATTCATATAGTTGATGATATTTCTGGTGGACAGTGTTATAATAGTCCTACTCTCCTTAAAATGTTTTCAATATAAATTAGATGCGTGGGGTGAATTTGTTCTGTGCCCATCTGTGTTTCCCAGGGTGATCACTCCTACACTATCTAGAATCTAAAAGGGTTCTTTGGCTGTCCCCATAGGAGAACCCTTTTTGGTACCTTTTGGGTTCCATGAAGAACCCTTTCCACAGAGGGTTCTACATAGAAACCAGGAGAATTCTACCTGGAACCCAAAAGCATTCTCCTATGGGGACAGACGGAGGACCTGTTTGGAACCCTTTATTCTAAGAGTGTACTGTATCATAGGTCTATAGACCAGGGTGATCTCCTACTGTATCATAGGTCTATAGACCAGGGTGATCTCCTACTGTATCATAGGTCTATAGACCAGGGTGATCTCCTACTGTATCATAGGTCTATAGACCAGGGTGATCTCCTACTGTATCATAGGTCTATAGACCAGGGTGATCTCCTACTGTATCATAGGTCTATAGACCAGGCTGATCTCCTTCTGTATCATAGGTCTTTAGACTTGTCTTCTCAAAAGACTTAAAACACAACAATCAACAAACAAACATGTTCTCTTTCAAATCTGCTGTTAATGCTTTTCACTGAGGAAGGTTTGTTGTGTGAAAGAGAGACAAATAATTATTGTGGAAAGACTAACATCAACTTACACTTCCTCAAAACAGGTTGTGTGTGTTCATTAGTGCCCACCTTAGCAAAACGTTTGGCAACAGAAACCGTTTAGGTCACGTTGTACAGTTTTTAGAGTAAAAAAACGTTGGCTGTGGAGTAAACTAATGAATACAACCCAGGTTGTTGCCTACGACTCGGCATGTTGATACCTGCCTGATGCTGAAACCTGAACGTAGCCTGAGGGGTAAATTATGATACTAGCTAGATATACTGGTTTTCTAAAGTTAGCCAGCTTCAGTTAGCTTCACATTCCAGCTCAGGCCTCATCCATCAGAATATACAGAACACAACAGAAAATATCTCAATGTCTTGACATGTTCTGTTTGTGAATTCAGGCTACAAGGTGAGAATCCTGCCAGGGATTATTGTAAAGTGTGTAGAGACATTAAATGTATGGTGTAATGTTAGTATAGTGAATGACAGTAAAACACTCCTAACAGTAGATACATTAAATGTATGGTGTAATGTTAGTATAGTGAAGTATAACACTCCTAACAGTAGATACATTAAATGTCTGGTGTAATGTTAGCATAGTGAATGACAGTAAAACACTCCTAACAGTAGATACATTAAATGTATGGTGTAATGTTAGTATAGTGAATGACAGTATAACACTCCTAACAGTAGATACATTACATGTCTGGTGTAATGTTAGTATAGTGAATGACAGTATAACACTCCTAACAGTAGATACATTACATGTCTGGTGTAATGTTAGTATAGTGAATGACAGTATAACACTCCTAACAGTCTACTTCTACTGAGACAGGTTGGTGTCAGTTTAATCATACAACATGGAGCTGACTGGACGTGATCAAGTCAAATTCAATATATCAACATTCAGATATTATAGTTCTACATTTAACATTTCATATGATAATGTAATTATATCATAGATCCTCTATAGTGTAGTGATCCTCTACATTTCATATAATGTAATTGTATCATAGTTCCTCTATAGTGTAGTGATCCTCTACATTTCATATGATAATGTAATTATATCATAGTTCCACTATAGTGTAGTGATCCTCTACATTTCATATGATAATGTAATTATATCATAGTTCCACTATAGTGTAGTGATCCTCTACATTTCATATGATAATGTAATTATATCATAGTTCCACTATAGTGTAGTGATCCTCTACATTTCATATGATAATGTAATTATATCATAGTTCCTCTACATTTCATATGATAATGTAATTGTATCATAGTTCCTCTATAGTGTAGTGACACTCACTATATGAGCCACGTCACAATTTTAGCTACATTGGTGTCTGAGACATGCTTTTGTGTGAGCCAGGTAACAATTCCCACCATGTGGGTTAACCCTATTGGTGCAATACGTAGAGTGTTGACCTCCCTGCCTGCTGTTTTCAACTATATCAACAGCACAGGCTGCCTGTAGGGTGTTGACCTCCCTGCCTGCTGTTTTCAACTATATTAACAGCACAGGCTGACTGTAGGGTGTTGACCTCCCTGTCTGCTGTTTTCAACTATATTAACAGCACAGGCTGCCTGTAGGGTGTTGACCTCCCTGCCTGCTGTTTTCAACTATATTAACAGCACAGGCTGCCTGTAGGGTGTTGACCTCCCTGCCTGCTGTTTTCAACTATATTAACAGCACAGGCTGCCTGTAGGGTGATGACCTCCCTGCCTGCTGTTTTCAACTATATTAACAGAACAGGCTGCCTGTAGGGTGTTGACCTCCCTGCCTGCTGTTTTCAACTATATTAACAGCACAGGCTGCCTGTAGGGTGATGACCTCCCTGCCTGCTGTTTTCAACTATATTAACAGAACAGGCTGCCTGTAGGGTGTTGACCTCCCTGCCTGCTGTTTTCAACTATATTAACAGCACAGGCTGTCTGTAGGGTGTTGACCTCCCTGCCTGCTGTTTTCAACTATATTAACAGCACAGGCTGCCCGTAGGGTGTTGACCTCCCTGCCAGCTGTTTTCAACTATATTAACAGCACAGGCTGCCCGTAGGGTGTTGACCTCCCTGCCAGCTGTTTTCAACTATATTAACAGCACAGGCTGCCCGTAGGGTGTTGACCTCCCTGCCTGCTGTTTTCAACTATATTAACAGCACAGGCTGCCCGACATTCGTTGAACTAAGAGACACAATAATACGAGTGAAAGGATTTTAGGATAATATCAGTAAGTGTTGATTTAGAGTTGTCTTCTGGGTTCAGCCTTCTAGTTGCCTTCATCAACAGGTTGAAATGTAATAAATGACATCACAATGACATGTCCTCAGAGTTGGAAAGATCCTACATCTGTACACATTATTTAACATGGTGACATGGTGCTGCTAGTGAAAGAAAACATTAAGAGACAGAATACAGGCGGTGGAGGTTGCACAAAGTTTACGTACAACAATATATTGAACTAGGTAGACTGAGCATAGAGCTAAAGGCTATAACCACAGGGAAGAAACTGTTCAGATTGGGGTCTATAACATCCAATCACAGAGGTTTACAGCAGCTGACAGTTAGCAACTTCATTGCTAATAACTCAAACTTCCTTTTTCAGATAAAGGCATAATCTCTGTACAGATGTAGGATCTGAATTTGATCACCCTGTTGCAGGAAAACTAAAACTTGCAGTGTATTTGATGTTTTAAAAGGCTTCTGAAGTTTGTAATTTCCACTTTCCACTTTAAAATGTTAATTATAATCCACATAATATGTTTGTTGTAGTAAACTGTCTCAAATTAAGATCCTACATCTGTAGCAAAATACCTGTCTTTCATGTGTATGACTCTATCAGGATATATATACCTCTCTCTAATGTATATGACTCTATCAGGATATATATACCTCTCTCTAATGACTATCAGGATAAATATACCTCTCTAATGTATATGACTCTATCAGGATCTATATACCTCTCTAATGTATATGACTCTATCAGGATATATATATATATATACCTCTCTAATGTCTATGGCTCTATCAGGATATATATACCTCTCTAATGTATATGACTCTATCAGGATATATATACCTCTCTAATGTATATGACTCTATCAGGATATATATACCTCTCTAATGTATATGACTCTATCAGGATATATATACCTCTCTCTAATGTATATGGCTCTATCAGGATATATATACCTCTCTAATGTATATGGCTATATCAGGATATATATACCTCTCTCTATGACTTTATCAGGATACATATACCTCTCTCTAATGTATATGACTCTATCAGGATATATATACCTCTCTCTAATGTATATGGCTCTATCAGGATATATATACCTCTCTCTAATGTATATGGCTCTATCAGGATATATCTACCTCTCTCTAATGTATATGACTCTATCAGGATATATATACCTCTCTAATGTATATGACTCTATCAGGATATATATAGATACATGTCTCTAATGTATATGGCTCTATCAGGATATATATACCTCTCTCTAATGTATATGACTATCAGGATATATATACCTCTCTAATGTATATGACTCTATCAGGATATATATACCTCTCTAATGTCTATGGCTCTATCAGGATATATATACCTCTCTAATGTCTATGGCTCTATCAGGATATATATACCTCTCTAATGTATATGACTCTATCAGGATATATATACCTCTCTCTAATGTATATGACTCTATAAGGATATATATACCACTCTAATGTATATGATTCTATCAGGATATGTATACCTCTCTCTAATGTATATGACTCTATCAGGATATATCTACCTCTCTAATGTATATGGCTCTATCAGGATATATATACCTCTCTAATGTATATGCCTCTATCAGGATATATATACCTCTCTAATGTCTATGGCTCTATCAGGATATATATACCTCTCTAATGTATATGACTCTATCAGGATATATATACCTCTCTAATGTATATGGCTCTATCAGGATATATATACCTCTCTAATGTATATGGCTCTATCAGGATATATATACCTCTCTAATGTATATGGCTCTATCAGGATATATATACCTCTCTAATGTATATGGCTCTATCAGGATATATATACCTCTCTAATGTATATGGCTCTATCAGGATATATATACCTCTCTAATGTATATGGCTCTATCAGGATATATATACCTCTCTAATGTATATGACTCTATCAGGATATATATACCTCTCTCTAATGTATATGGCTCTATCAGGATATATATACCTCTCTCTAATGTATATGGCTCTATCAGGATATATATACCTCTCTAATGTATATGACTCTATCAGGATATATATACCTCTCTCTAATGTATATGACTCTATCAGGATATATATACCTCTCTCTAATGTATATGGCTCTATCAGGATATATATACCTCTCTCTAATGTATATGGCTCTATCAGGATATATCTACCTCTCTCTAATGTATATGACTCTATCAGGATATATATACCTCTCTAATGTATATGACTCTATCAGGATATATATATACCTCTCTCTAATGTATATGACTCTATCAGGATATATATACCTCTCTCTAATGTATATGACTATCAGGATATATATACCTCTCTAATGTATATGACTCTATCAGGATATATATACCTCTCTAATGTCTATGGCTCTATCAGGATATATATACCTCTCTAATGTATATGGCTCTATCAGGATATATATACCTCTCTAATGTATATGGCTCTATCAGGATATATATACCTCTCTAATGTATATGGCTCTATCAGGATATATATACCTCTCTAATGTATATGGCTCTATCAGGATATATATACCTCTCTAATGTATATGACTCTATAAGGATATATATACCACTCTAATGTATATGATTCTATCAGGATATGTATACCTCTCTCTAATGTATATGACTCTATCAGGATATATCTACCTCTCTAATGTATATGGCTCTATCAGGATATATATACCTCTCTAATGTATATGACTCTATCAGGATATATATACCTCTCTAATGTCTATGGCTCTATCAGGATATATATACCTCTCTAATGTATATGACTCTATCAGGATATATATACCTCTCTAATGTATATGGCTCTATCAGGATATATATACCTCTCTAATGTATATGGCTCTATCAGGATATATATACCTCTCTAATGTATATGGCTCTATCAGGATATATATACCTCTCTAATGTATATGGCTCTATCAGGATATATATACCTCTCTAATGTATATGGCTCTATCAGGATATATATACCTCTCTAATGTATATGGCTCTATCAGGATATATATACCTCTCTAATGTATATGACTCTATCAGGATATATATACCTCTCTCTAATGTATATGGCTCTATCAGGATATATATACCTCTCTCTAATGTATATGGCTCTATCAGGATATATATACCTCTCTAATGTATATGACTCTATCAGGATATATATACCTCTCTCTAATGTATATGACTCTATCAGGATATATATACCTCTCTCTAATGTATATGGCTCTATCAGGATATATATACCTCTCTAATGTATATGACTCTATCAGGATATATATACCTCTCTCTCATGTATATGACTCTATCAGGATTCACTTTTGACCATTTGACATCTTTTATTTACTGTTGTTTAGGCTGGTTGAATGAGTTGCCTATGAAAGCTACTTCATCTGTAAGAAAACATACGGCTGCACCAGTGACAGTAAGTTATGCGATTTCCTCATATGAAATTAAAAGGATGTTTGTAGCCTACACAGTCACAAAATGGCTGTTGAAACTGTGACACATATTTCTCAGTACATTAGAAGTCAGATAAATGTGTTGAGACGTAGGAAAGATGGGCAAACCCTCGTTGGTCTTGGCTTTCTACACACTATTATGAGGTTAGTCGATGTCAGACATTCAATAGTCAGAGTAGGTTTGAGCTATGATCACTTATCATGTTGACAAACCTGATGGTCTCTGTGAACTGATCTGAACATGTTTAGGCTGGTCATCTATGATATGTAGGTTATATACAGTACATTCTCTGTCCTGCTACTGGTAGGACTATAACATTATGTGAACTGATCTGAACAGGTTTAGACTGGTCATCTATGATATGTAGGTTATATACAGTACATTCTCTGTCCTGCTACTGGTAGGACTATAACGTTATGTGAACTGATCTGAACAGGTTTAGGCTGGTCATCTATGATATGTAGGTTATATACAGTACATTCTCTGTCCTGCTACTGGTAGGACTATAACATTATGTGAACTGACCTGAACAGGTTTAGACTGGTCATCTATGATATGTAGGCTATAGCTGAGGTATAGATCTCGATCTGCATATCACTAACAACCCACTACTATACATTATATCTTAGCCTACTTTACATAATATAAAATGTACATATTTTCAAATCTCTTACTTGTTGCAAATAAACTTTGAATGGATCAATGATTTCCCCCTCAGATGCCCGTTTTAGCCTTTCTGTCTATATTCTCAGATACTTTTAGAAAATAACAGATTGAAAGACAATAAATAGCCTACTTTAATTTAATAAAAATAAGTGTGAGACATGGCCTTGTGTTGCTGCACTGTCTAGAACTACCTTAACAAACAGTGACTTATTATTATTATTATTATTATTATTATTATTATTGTTATTGTTGCTGTACTGTCTACAACTACCTTAACAAACAAGGACTTATTATTTTTATTGACAGTTACCATGGAGATGAAATGTCACAACTACATGTTCATGTGATGCATTAAATCATCTGACTGTTTCCAAGTCTGTTAGTAAATGTTTTATAAGAGATAATTAATAAATGAGAACAATTGACAACAAAAAAACATTCCATTCGTGCTAAACAATTGTTATATAGCATTGGTCCTATGAGAGCTCTTTGACACTTTCCACGAGTCAGGTTTAGATGAAAACTCACTCAATCTTATGTTTTATAAATGTATCATATAATGTGTGAGTGGCAGGCTTACAATGATGACAAAAAACAACATTTGAGAGTGCTCTGACCCTGGTGCTAGAGGGGGTACGCAGCTGGAGGTTGAATGTTTGAAGGGGTAGGGGGGGGAAATGTAAATTGTCCGGTGGCAATTTTATGAATTGTTCAGCAGTCTTATGGCATGGGGGTAGAAGCTGTTGAGGAGCCTTTTGGTCCTAGACTTGGCTCTCCAGTACCGCTTGCCGTGGGGTACTAGAGAAAACAGTCTATAACTTGGGTGACTGGAGTCTCTGACAATTTTATGGGCTTTCCTCTGACTCCGCCTATTGTAGAGGTCCTGGATGGCAGGAAGCTTGACCCCGTGATGTACTGGGCCGTTCGCACTACCCTCTGTAGCGCCTTATGGTCAGAAACCATACCAGGCGGTGATGCAACTGGTCAGGATGCTCTCGATGGTGCAGCTGTAGAACCTTTTGAGGATCTGGGGACTCATGCCAAATCTTTTTAGTCTCCTGAGGGGGAAAAGGTTTTGTCATGCCCTCTTCACGACTGTCTTGGTATGTTTGGACCATGATAGTTCGTTGGTGATGTGGACACCAATATCGCGTTAGTGAAAAAAGGGTGAGGCACATGGGCTACTATACAACATTTAGTATTACTTTCTTAGCTACAGTATACACATCTCTCTGGCACATAATTTATGAAGTAGCAAAACACATTTTTGGACTCACATTGTTGTGATGTGTTTGAACAGGAAAGTGAAAGCGTCCTTTGTGGGCAAGTTTTGTCATCAAAGATAAGATGACGGATTTACAATTCTGAGTTGAATGACCATTCAAAACGTATTATCTGTTCATTCCTGACTTTGCAATGCTTAGAGTCACAGATTCCTTACAAACCACTCATTGTTGAATTTGCGATCTCTAAATTGTTGTGTAATGTTTATGTCCAATGACCGATGAGCACCGAAATGTTTTATCTATATTTTCTCTTCATTATTTCTTCATTATTTCTCTTCATATGACTTAAATTATTAAAAAGGATTTGCCAGTAGATTGTCAACTTGATTCATGTTGATGACTGCTAGTTAAAATTGTGAAAGTAAGATGTTGACATGATCAGTCCAATCACAGCTACTGTACATATAATGTGATTTGTCATCATTTCTGTGGCCAATGACCCTGAGCCTTCTCAGATGGGCACTTGTAATATACCTCCATGGCAGGTCCCAAAGGGCTGAAATGCTTACTAAGAACTGAAGCTTGGTGATTGCATAAGGTCCCCATGAGTGACAGAATACTGAGCCAATCACAGCGCAATGGTCCTATTTTCTGCTGGTTCGCCCCACCACCACAGAAAGCACTGAGCTAGACTGAAACACATGCATTTTGGAGAAATCAAAATACATTGTTTGCAAACTGATATGTGACACATAATAATGCCAAAATAACATGCAAAACTGACAAGCCCCCCCCCCCCCCCCCCCACAAAAAATTATTTATATATACAGTTGAAGTCGTAAGTTTACATACTGCTTAGCCAAATACTTTTAAACTCAGTTTTTCACAATTCCTGACATTTAATCCAAGTAAAAATTCCAGTTTTAGGTCAGATAGGATCAGCACTTTATTTTAAGAATGTGAAATGTCAGAATAATAGTAGAGATAATGATTTTTTCAGATTTGACTTCTTTCATCACATTCCCAGTGGCTCTGAAGATAACATACACTCAATTAGTATTTGGTAGCATTGCCTTTAAATTGTTTAACTTGGGTCAAACATTTCGGGTAGCCTTCCACAAGCTTCCCACAATAAGTTGGGTGAATTTTGTCCCATTCCTCCTGACAGAGCTGCTGTAACTGAGTCAGGTTTGTAGGCCTCCTTGCTTTTTCAGTTTTGCCAACAAATGTTCTATGTGATTGAGGTCAGGGCTTTGTGATGGCCACTCCAATAAATTTACCTTGTTGTTCTTAAGCCATTTTGCCACAACTTTGGAAGTATGCTTGGGGTCATTGTCCATTTGGAAGACTATTTTGCAACCAAACTTTAACTTCCTGACTGATGTCTTGAGATGTTGCTTTAATATATCCACGTAATTCCTGCTTCATGATGCCATCTATTTTGTGAAGTACCAGTCCCTCCTGCAGCAAAGCACCCCCACAACATGATGCTGGGTCAAAATACCACAGCTAAGGGCTGTTCTTATGCACGACGCAACGCAGAGTTCCTGGATACAGCCGTTAACCATGGTATATGGCCAATATAACACAGCAATCTATAAACTGGTTACCAACGTAATCATTTTTTTGTAATACCCATGGTATACGTTGATTTACACAATGGCTTTCAGCAAATCAGCATTCAAGGTTTGAGGCTTTCTACCAATCAGCATTCAGGGTTTGAGGCTTTTTACTAATCAGCATTCAGGGTTTGAGGCTTTCTACCAATCAGCATTCCATGCTCAGACCAAGTTCATATTTGTAAATAAATCCCTTTTGTGCTATAGATAAATCCAACAGCAGAGTCATTCAATGTTTGGTGTGAAAGGCATCTGTCTACAGTGCATTCAGAACATTTTCTTACAATCTTATTTTAAAAGGGATTCAAATGTTTTTCCCCCTAGAGTCTAGAGACACATTTAAAATGTTAGAGTCTAGAGACACATTTAAAATGTTAGAGTCTAGAGACACATTTAAAATGTTAGAGTCTAGAGACACATTTAAAATGTTAGAGTCTAGAGACACATTTAAAATGTTAGAGTATAGAGACACATTTAAAATGTTAGAGTATAGAGACACATTTAAAATGTTAGCTTCACTGTCTAAATAGATATGGTGTGGACTGTATACTCAATACAATCTAAATCTGATACCTCACTGTCTAAATAGATATGGTGTGGACTGTATACTCAATACAATCTAAATCTGATACCTCACTGTCTAAATAGATATGGTGTGGACTGTATACTCAATACAATCTAAATCTGATACCTCACTGTCTAAATAGAGATGGTGTGGACTGTATACTCAATACAATCTAAATCTTATACCTCACTGTCTAAATAGAGATGGTGTGGACTGTATACTCAATACAATCTAAATCTGATACCTCACTGTCTAAATAGATATGGTGTGGACTGTATACTCAATACAATCTAAATCTGATACCTCACTGTCTAAATAGATATGGTGTGGACTGTATACTCAATACAATCTAAATCTGATTCCTCACTGTCTGTCTTCTGACTGATACTGCTTTTTAAACTGGTCGGGTCAGTCTACTATAATATTTCTACTGTAAATGTTTCTCTCTACAAACAACACTTTGATCATTTGTCATTTATAATAATGATACATTCATTTATGAATAGATATGGAAAGTGTGGATTCAAGTGTGGATTCAAGTGTGGACCTGCTCTCTGATGGACTGGAGACTCTGAGGTCAGTATTCATGTAGTTGGTCAACAAGTGATAACTGTTCACCAGATCCACATGTGTTTACCAGACACACATAGTCCACACCATATGTGTTTGGACAGTGAAGATTACAGTTTTAAATGTGGTGCTTTGCTCCAGCATTTTGGATTTGAGAAATAATGTTTCATATTAAGAGACAGTACAGAATGTCACCTTTTATTTGAGGTTAATGGTGAGAGGTTAGCATGTTTTGTTGTAGCCTCTGTTATTGGTAATGGTGAGAGGTTAACATGTTTTGTTGTATCCTCTGTTATTGGTATTGGTGAGAGGTTAGCATGTTTTGTTGTGTCCTCTGTTATTGGTAATGGTGAGAGGTTAGCATGTTTTGTTGTAGCCTCTGTTATTGGTAATGGTGAGAGGTTAGCATGTTTTGTTGTATCCTCTGTTATTGGTATTGGTGAGAGGTTAGCATGTTTTGTTGTGTCCTCTGTTATTGGTAATGGTGAGAGGTTAGCATGTTTTGTTGTAGTCTCTGTTATTGGTAATGGTGAGAGATTAGCATGTTTTGTTGTATCCTCTGTTATTGGTAATGGTGAGAGGTTAGCATGTTTTGTTGTATCCTCTGTTATTGGTAATGGTGAGAGGTTACCATGTTTTGTTGTAGTCTCTGTAACTTTCTCACTCATTATTATTAATGATTCTTTCATGATTTCCCTCCCTGTGTGTGTGTGTGTGTGTGTGTGTGTGTGTGTGTGTGTGTGAGAGTTCATGTGTATCACTCAATGACTGTCTGTTCTTCTGCTTACCTCTACAGTGTGGAACATGGTGGAGAGAACAGAATGAAACCTGGACTTAGAAAATGTGAGTGTTGACTGCTGTGAAGAATATGACTAAGAATAAGTCTTAATTCAAGTTCAGTCAAAGTCAAAGACCACCATCATTACTGACTTGGTCATATTAAATATCAGCTGTAGTTCTACAGAAGCAGAAATCAGGGAGTGTGTGTGTGTGTGTGTGTGTGTGTGTGTGTGTGTGTGTGTGTGTGTGTGTGTGTGTGTGTGTGTGTGTGTGTAATTAATGTGAATAAGTGTGTTTTATATTACCATACAGTATAACATATGATCATTCAACAAGTCTCAAGTTACCTTAACTTCTCCTTTTGATACCTAGAAACATCTACATTAAATGAATTAGTGAAAAGTGAGTTAACATTCTAATGTGAATGATGATGATTTCTAATATTGTGTCTGGTTTCATCCATCAGATGTCTGTGATCTCACACTGGACCCAAACACAGTAAACAAACAACTCTCTCTGTCTGAGGAGAACAGAAATGTGACACATAGCGAAACGTTGACACCTCCTTATCACTCAGAGAGATTTGAGGACTGTAAACAGGTGCTGTGTAGAGAGGGTCTGACTGGGCGCTGTTACTGGGAGGTAGAGTGGAGTGGGAGAAGGGCTGGTATAGGAGTGACATATAAAGGAATCAACAGGAGAGGGGGGGGCAATGCATGTAAGATTGGTGGGAATATGGAGTCCTGGAGTCTGGACTGCAATAACACAAGTTACACTGTCTGGCACAATAATAATCACACTATCATAGACGTCCCCTCCTCCAGCTCCCACAGAGTAGGAGTGTATCTGGACTGGCCAGCCGGCACTCTGTCCTTCTATAGAGCCTCCTCTGACACACTGACCCACCTGTACACATTCACCTCCACATTCACTGAGCCCCTCTATCCAGGGTTTAGGCTTTATACAAACTCCTCAGTGTCCCTGAAAAAATTACCTGACACACAAACACACTGAACACACACACAGACTGGACTCACACACACACACACCGGACACACACACACTGGACACACACACACACACTGGACACACACACAAACCGGACACACATACACACTGGACACACACACACACACACTGGACACACGCACACACTAGACACAAACTGGAAACACACACACACACACACACTGGACACATACACACACTGGACACACACACAGATGCTGGACACACACACACACACCCACACACACACCACACCCCCATACACAGACACACACACACACACACACCACACCCCCATACACACACACACACACACACACACATACACACCGGACACACGGACACACACACACTAGACAGACACTGGACACACACACACTGGACAAACACACAAACCGGACACACAAACACACACTAGACACACACTGGACACACACACACACTAGACACACACTGGACACACACACACGACACACACTGGACACACACACACTAGACACACACTGGACACACATACACACTAGACACATACACACACTAGACACACACCCACTGGACACATACACACACTGGACAGACACACAAACCGGACAAACACACACACTCACACACACTGGACTCATACACACACTGGATACACACACAAACCGGACACACACACACCGGACACACACACACTAGACACACACTGGACGCACATACACACTGGACACACATACACACTAGACACATACACACTAGACACACATACACACTCGACACACACACTAGACACACACTGGACACACATACACACTGGACACACATACACACTAGACACACACACTAGACACACACTGGACTCATACACACTGGACACACATACACACTGGACACACATACACACTGGACACACATACACACTCGACACACACTCGACACACACACTAGACACACACTGGACACACACACAATTGTTCTTTAGTAAATAGGACACTCATCAGTGTGTTTTGTCTTAATGATTGTTCTTTAGTAAATAGGACACTCATCAGTGTGTTTTGTCTTAATGATGGTTCTTTAGTAAATAGGAAACTCAGTGTGTTTTGTCTTAATGATTGTTCTTTAGTAAATAGGAAACTCAGTGTGTTTTGTCTTAATGATTGTTCTTTAATAAATAGGACACTCATCAGTGTGTTTTGTCTTAATGATTGTTCTTTAGTAAATAGGAAACTCAGTGTGTTTTGTCTTAATGATTGTTCTTTAGTAAATAGGAAACTCAGTGTGTTTTGTCTTAATGATTGTTCTTTAATAAATAGGACACTCATCAGTGTGTTTTGTCTTAATGATTGTTCTTTAGTAAATAGGAAACTCAACAGGGTGTTCGTCCAAAAAACATTAACTAGATAGTTATGTACACAATGAGAAGTGATTTTGTAACACAAGTTTTGATGGGTAATTGTATCAAGTATATATCATTGGTCATATAAACTATATTCATCATTGCCTTGTGAACCCATTCTGGGAAGTTGGAGCTACTGTACATGATTGTCTGGGGGCTGCTGTACATGATTGTCTGGGGGCTGCTGTACATGATTGTCTGGGGGCTGCTGTACATGATTGTCTGGGGGATTCTGTACATGATTGTCTGGGGGCTGGTGTACATGATTGTCTGGGGGCTGGTGTACATGATTGTCTGGGGGCTGCTGTACATGATTGTCTGGGGGCTGGTGTACATGATTGTCTGGGGGCTGCTGTACATGATTGTCTGGGGGCTGCTGTACATGATTGTCTGGGGGCTGCTGTACATGATTGTCTGGGGGCTGCTGTACATGATTGTCTGGGGGCTGCTGTACATGATTGTCTGGGGGCTGCTGTACATGATTGCCTGGGGGCTGCTGTACATGATTGTCTGGGGGCTGCTGTACATGATTGTCTGGGGGCTGCTGTACATGATTGCCTGGGTGCTGCTGTACATGATTGTCTGGGGGATTCTGTACATGATGGTCTGGGGATTCTGTACATGATGGTCTGGGGGCTGCTGTACATGATTGTCTGAGGGCTGCTGTACATGATTGTCTAGTGGCTGCTGTACATGACTGTCTGGGGGCTGCTGTACATGTTTGAGTCCCCAGGTGGGTAGATGCCAGATTGAATAAAGAGAAGCTAGTGATGTGGGGGTTCTCTCATAACCCTCAGTCCTCAAGTGGGTAGATTGCAGGTTGAATAAAGAGAAGCTAGTGATGTAGGGGTTCTCTCATAACCCTCAGTCCCCAGGTGGGGACTATGAATGTATAAAACATTAAGGACACCTTTCTTTCCATGACAAACTGTGTATCCGGGTGAAAGCTATGATTCCTCATTTTTCTGGGATATGTGGGACGCTAACGTCCCACTTGGCCAAAAGCCAGTAAAAATGCAGAGCGCCAAATTCAAATAAATTCCTATAAAAATCAATATTTCATGAATTCACACATGAAAGACACCAAATTAAAGCTACACATGTTGTGTATCCAGCCAACATGTCTGATTTAAAAAAGGATTTATGGCGAAAGCACACCAAACGATTATGTTAGATCAGTACACAGCCACAGAAAAACACTGCCATTTTCCCAGCCAAAGATAGGAGTCACAAAAAGCAGAAATGTAGATACAATTAATCACTAACCTTTGATGATCTTCATCAGATGACATTCATAGGACTTCATGTTATACAATACATGTATGTTTTGTTCGATAATGTGCATATTTATATAAAAAATCCCGTTTTACATTGGCGCCATGTTCAGAAATGCCTCCAAAATATCCGGAGAAATTGCAGAGAGCCACGTCAAATAACAGAAATACTCATCATAAACTTTGATGAATGATACATGTTTTACATAGCATTGAAGATACACTTGTTCTTAGTGCAACCGCTGTGTCAGATTTTTTTAAAACTTTACGGAAAAAGCAATCCATGCAATAATCTGAGACGGCGCTCAGATATAAACAACATTTCTCCTCCATGTTGGAGTCAACCGAAATACGAAATTACATCATAAATATTCCCTTACCTTTGATGATCTTCATCAGAATGCACTCCCAGGAATCTTAGTTCCACAATAAATAGTTGTTTTGTTCGATAATGTCCATTCATTTCAAAAAGTAGCTACTTTTGCAAGCACATTTAGTACACATGTCCAAAAGCTTGCGCAGGTCCAAGCGAACGTCGGACGAAAACTTCAAAAAGTTATATTACAGGTCGAATAAACTTGTCAAACTAAGTAGAGAATCAATCTTCAAGATGTTGTTATCATAAATATTCAATAACGTTCCAACCGGAGAATTCCTTTGTGTCTACAGAAGTAATGGAACGCAAGGTGATATCATGTGGAATGTGCATGACCAGGAACTGGCTCTCTGCCAGACCACTGACTCAAACACCTCCCATCCAGCCCCACAGCACAGTAGAGGCTTCATTCAACGTTCTACAGACTGTTGACATCTAGTGGAAGGCGTAGGCAGTGCAAACAAATCCATATCTTACTGGGATTTGAATAGGCGATGAGTTGAAAATCGACCAGCCTCAGAATTCTCACTTCCTGTTTGGATTTTTTCTCAGGTGTTTGCCTGCAATATGGGTTCTATTATAGTCACAGACATCATTCAAACAGGTTTAGAAATGTCAGAATGTTTTATATCCAATAGTAATAATAATATGCATATATTAGCATCAGGGACAGAGTAGGAGGCAGTTCACTCTGGGCACGCTATTCATCCAAAGTGAAAATGCTGCCCCCTATCCTAGAGAAGTTTTAAAGAAGGATTTATAAGCCTGTAGACAATTGAGACATGGATTGTGTATGTGTATCATTCAGAGGGTGAATGAGCAAGACAAAAGTTTTAAGTGCCTTTGAACGGGGTATGGTAGTAGGTGCCAGGCGCACTGGTTTGTGTCAAGAACTGCAACACTGCTGGGTTTTTCACGCTCATGTTCGACCACCCAAAGGACATCCAGCCAACTTGACAACTGTGGGAAGCATTGGAGTCAACATGGGTCATCATCCCTGTGGAACTCAATGTTAGGAAGGTGTCCTTAATTTCTAGTCCACTCAGTGTATAACATGTAGACTACACTGCTCAGTTAGAGTAATATCTAGTCCACTCAGTGTATAACCTGTAGGCTACACTGCTCAGTTAGAGTAATATCTAGTCCACTCAGTGTATAACCTGTAGGCTACACTGCTCAGTTAGAATAATATCTAGTCCACTCAGTGTATAACCTATAGACTACACTGCTCAGTAAGAGTAATATCTAGTCCACTCAGTGTATAACCTATAGACTACACTGCTCAGTTAGAGGCCGTCTGTTAAGGTGCCTCTTTATCAGATTCATAAATGCTGATAGTTTTTCAACCACATCAAATATACATCCAAGTCAATGTAACGGTTCTCTTCTTGTGAAGTAGAGGCGGACCAAAGCGCAGCGTGGTGGTTGTTCATTGTAATTTATTGACGACACTATACATGAACAAACTAACGAAAAAACAAGAAACGTGAGAACTCAAAACAGCCCTGTCTGGTGCAAACACAAAAACAGGAACAATCACCCACAAACACACAGTGAAACCCAGGCTACCTAAATATGGTTCCCAATCAGAGACAATGACGAACACCTGCCTCTGATTGAGAACCATATCAGGCCGAACATAGAACTAGACAAACTAGACATGAAACATAGAATGCCCACTCAGATCACACCCTGACCAACCACAACATAGAAATATACAAAGTAAACTATGGTCAGGGTGTGACAGTCAAACTGAAATATTTTCAGAAACATGTTGGGCCTTTTACAATGAAGATTGGCCACTAGATTATTACCAGTTTATATTCATAACTAAAACTTCCCATCATTCTGACATTCTGTCATAAAGAACACATTCTAACATTCTGTCATAAAGAACACATTCTAACATTCTGTCATAAAGAACACATTCTAACATTCTGTCATAAAGAACACATTCTAACATTCTGTCATAAAGAACACATTCTAACATTCTGTCATAAAGAACACATTCTAACATTCTGTCATAAATAACACATTCTAACATTCTGTCATAAAGAACACATTCTAACATTCTGTCATAAAGAACACATTCTAACATTCTGTCATAAAGAACACATTCTAACATTCTGTCATAAATAACACATTCTAACATTCTGTCATAAAGAACACATTCTAACATTCTGTCATAAAGAACACATTCTAACATTCTGTCATAAAGAACACATTCTAACATTCTGTCATAAACAACACATTCTAACATTATGTCATAAAGAACACATTCTAACATTCTGTCATAAAGAACACATTCAAATGAGTAACTAAAATAAAAAACTGTTTTCCATCTCAAAAGGTTCAATAAAGAAATGACTATAATAAGAGCATATTAAGTGCCAAATAACATTTGTGACAATTTGTGGAAATAGGAAGACAAATGTGAATAACTGTTGTTATCAACAACCGTGAATAATGTTGGTAAGGTGTGTTATCAACAACAGTGAATAATGTTGGTAAGGTGTGTTATCACAGTGAATAATGTTGGTAAGGTGTGTTATCACAGTGAATAATGTTGGTAAGGTGTGTTATCAACAACAGTGAATAATGTTGGTAAGGTGTGTTATCAACAACAGTGAATAATGTTGGTAAGGTGTGTTATCAACAACAGTGATATTTGAGGTATAACACTGGTAGAAGACATGAGGTCTCCCATATTCTCCAGTAATACATTAACAGACACTATAGTTTTGGTTCTAATACAATAATACTGTAAAGTGGGACTAGAGGAAGATATAAACACCCTGGACACCGTCAGGAGAGGTTTCAGAATAATAACTACTGAAATGGAGACAGAAGGACCAGATTCTCCCTGTAAAGTGGGACTAGAGGAAGAGAAGAAACACCCTGGACACCGTCAGGAGAGGTTTCAGAATAATAACTACTGAAATGAAGACAGACGGACCAGATTCTCCCTGTAACGTGGGACATTTTAATGGCATCGGACCGAGGCTCTGCATCTGTCCTCGTGCTCCTAGACCTTAGTGCTGCTTTTGACACCATCGATCACCACATTCTTTTGGAGAGATTGGAAACCAAAATTGGTCTACACGGACATGTTCTGGCCTGGTTTAGATCTTATCTGTCGGAAAGATATCAGTTTGTCTCTGTGAATGGTTTGTCCTCTGACAAATCAACTGTAAATGTCGGTGTTCCTCAAGGTTCCGTTTTAGGACCACTATTGTTTTCACTATATATTTACCTCTTGGGGATGTTATTCGAAAACATAATGTTAACTTTCACTGCTATGCGGATGACACACAGCTGTACATTTCAATGAAACATGGTGAAGCCCCAAAATTGCCCTCGCTAGAAGCATGTGTTTCAGACATAAGGAAGTGGATGGCTGCAAACTTTCTACTATTAAACTCAGACAAAACAGAGATGCTTGTTCTAGGTCCCAAGAAACAAAGAGATCTTCTGTTGAATCTGACAATTAATCTTAATGGTTGTACAGTCGTCTCAAATAAAACTGTGAAGGGCCTTGGCGTTACTCTGGACCCTGATCTCTCTTTTGAAGAACATATCAAGACCATTTCGAGGACAGCTTTTTTCCATCTACGTAATATTGCAAAAATCAGAAAGTTTCTGTCCAAAAATGATGCAGAAAAATTAATCCATGCTTTTGTCACTTCTAGGTTAGACTACTGCAATGCTCTACTTTCCGGCTACCCGGATAAAGCACTAAATAAACTTTAGTTAGTGCTAAATACGGCTGCTAGAATCCTGACTGGGACCAAAATATCTGATCATATTGCTCCAGTGCTAGGCTCTCTACACTGGCTTCCTGTCAAAGCAAGGGCTGATTTCAAGGTTTTACTGCTAACCTACAAAGCATTACATGGGCTTGCTCCTACCTATCTCTCTGATTTGGTCCTGCCGTACATACCTACACGTGCGCTACGGTCACAAGACGCAGGCCTCCTAATTGTCCCTAGAATTTCTAAGCAAACAGCTGGAGGCAGGGCTTTCTCCTATAGAGCTCCATTTTTATGGAACGGTCTGCCTACCCATGTCAGAGACGCAAACTCGGTCTCAACCTTTAAGTCTTTACTGAAGACTCAGGAGTGGGAAGGTGGCCCAGGAGTGGGAAGGTGAACGGAAAGGCTCTGGAGCAACGAACCGCCCTTGCTGTCTCTGCCTGGCCGGTTCCCCTCTTTCCACTGGGATTCTCTGCCTCTAACCCTATTACAGGGGCTGAGTCACTGGCTTACTGGGGCTCTCTCATGCCGTCCCTGGAGGGGGTGCGTCAACTGAGTGGGTTGATTCACTGTTGTGGTCATCCTGTCTGGGTTGGCGCCCCCCCCCCCTTGGGTTGTGCCGTGGCGGAGATCTTTGTGGGCTATACTCAGCCTTGTCTCAGGATGGTAAGTTGGTGGTTGAAGATATCCCTCTAGTGGTGTGGGGGCTGTGCTTTGGCAAAGTGGGAAGGGTTATATCCTTCCTGTTTGGCCCTGTCCGGGGGTGTCCTCGGATGGGGCCACAGTGTCTCCTGACCCCTCCTGTCTCAGCCTCCAGTATTTATGCTGCAGTAGTTCATGTGTCGGGGGGCTAGGGTCAGTTTGTTATATCTGGAGGACTTCTCCTGCCCTATTCGGTGTCCTGTGTGAATCTAAGTGTGCGTTCTCTAATTCTCTCCTTCTTTCTTTCTTTCTCTCTCTCGGAGGACCTGAGCCCTAGGACAATGCCCCAGGACTACCTGACATGATGACTACTTGCTGTCCCCAGTCCACCTGGACATGCTGCTGCTCCAGTTTCAACTGACCTGAGCCCTAGGACCATGCCCCAGGACTACCTGACATGATGACTCCTTGCTGTCCCCAGTCCACCTGGCCATGCTGCTGCTCCAGTTTCAACTGTTCTGCCTTACTATTATTCGACCATGCTGGTCATTTATGAACATTTGAACATCTTGGCCATGTTCTGTTATAATCTCCACCCGGCACAGCCAGAAGAGGACTGGCCACCCCACATATGCTCTCTCTAATTCTCTCTTTCTTTCTCTCTCTCGGAGGACCTGCGCCCTAGGACCGTGCCCCAGGACTACCTGACATGATGACTCCTTGCTGTCCCCAGTCCACCTGACTGTGCTGCTGCTCCAGTTTCAACTGTTCTGCCTTATTATTATTCGACCATGCTGGTCATTTATGAACATTTGAACATCTTGGCCATGTTCTGTTATAATCTCCACCCGGCACAGCCAGAAGAGGACTGGCCACCCCACATAGCCTGGTTCCTCTCCAGGTTTCTTCCTAGGTTTTGTCCTTTCTAGGGAGTTTTTCCTAGCCACCGTGCTTCTACACCTGCATTGCTTGCTGTTTGGGGTTTTAGGCTGGGTTTCTGTACAGCACTTTGAGATATCAGCTGATGTACAAAGGGCTATATAAATAAATTTGATTTGATTTGATTTGATTTGATTTGACTAGAGGAAGATAAACACCCTGGACACCGTCAGGAGAGGTTTCATAATAATAACTACTGAAATGGAGACAGAAGGACCAGATTCTCCCTGTAAAGTGGGACTAGAGGAAGATATAAACACCCTGGACACAGTGCTGCTGCTTGGAGCTAGGGTTGGGTTAGGGTTGGGTTGGGTTAGGGTTGGGTTGGGTTAGGGATGGGTTAGGGTTAGGGTATGGTATGGTAGGGTAGGGTTGGGTTGGGTTAGTGTTGGGTTGGGTTAGGGTTGGGTTGGGTTAGGGTTGGGATGGGGTTGGGGTTGGGTTGAGTTGGGTTAGGGTGCGGTTAGGGTTGGGTTAGGGTTTGGGTGGGGTTGGGGTTTGGATGGGTTAGGGTTGGTTTAAGGTTAGGTTAGGGTTGGTTAAGGGTTGGGTTAGGGTTGGTTTAAGGTTAGGTTAGGGTTGGTTTAGGGTTGGGTTAGGGTAAGTGTTGGGTTAGGGTTGGGTTGGGTTAGGGTGGTTATGGGGGCTTGGTACTGTATTTAGCTTGGATGAGGATGTCTTTGAGGCTCTTATTCCTCCTAAATGCTGAGATTATTCTATACGGCTGGAGGGGTGTGTGTGCCTGTTGGGTGATGGAAAAATTGTGTTTGAACACCTGATGTAACGGTCTGATCCTATGTGAGAATGTAGTAACTAGGGGGATGAGGATTGTCTGCTGCTCGGAAGGGGAATGAGAGGAGGAAAGAAGATTGTTGTTCCGAGGGGGGTCAATTTCCAAATCTGTTGTTCTAGGAGGGTTAAGGTTAGGGTTAGAGTTAGGGTTAGTGGTGGGGTTAGGGGTGGGGTTAAGGTTAGGGTTAGGTGGGGTTAGGGGTGGGGTTAAGGTTAAGGTTAGGGTTAGCGTTAGGGGTTGGGTTATGGTTATGGTCAGGAGCAGGATACGAACCCGAATTAGGGTAAGGGTTAGCGTTGGGGCGGCAGGGTAGCCTAGTGGTTAGTGCGTTGGACTAGAAATTGAAAGTTTGAATCCCCGAGCTGACAAGGTACAAATCTGTTGTTCTGCACCTGAACAGGCAGTTAACCCACTGTTCCTAGGCCGTCATTGAAAATAAGAATTTGTTCTTAACTGACTTGCCTAGTTAAATAAAGGTAAAACAAAAAAAAAAATAGGGTTAGGGGTTAGGGTTGTGGTCAGGGTTGAAATCAGGGGAAGGGGAGGATTTGGAAATGTCTCCGTAACCTCTATAATGGAGGTTGGGGTCCAAAAGAGTGATTAACAGACTTGTGTTATGTGAGTGTGTAGGTTGACTGGGAGAGAGGGCCCCCAAGGTGCTGTTTTTTATGGTTCTGAGATATCGTTTAGAGTGACCTCTCTGTTTGAGTGCATGAAATAATGTTTGAATTGCTTTTCCCAGTTCCTGTTTGCAGGAGGAAATCCTATGAAAACGTATAATTTGTGATTTAACGATGCCTCTAAATGTATGTTTGGGGTGATGTTAAGGGAATTTTTATCAATAATGACTAATTATGTATACATTTCAATCAGGACTGACTAATCAGAATACTATTATGTTACTGTATATGTACTAATCAGAATACTATTATGTTACTGTATATGTACTAATCAGAATACTATTATGTTACTGTATATGTACTAATCAGAATACTATTATGTTACTGTATATGTATGAATTTTCTTTTAACCTTAGTACTGAATATAATGTGTGTAAATATAATCAAGAATTAGAACAATGACTGTCTGTTCCTTGGTTAGAAATGAATGAACTTATAGCCAGACTGGCTAGAATGCTCATCTACACAGGCAGACCTTGGCTCGGATCATAAATTATCTAAGTCTTGAGAACCATACAGACATTGTACTGGAGCGGAGGTGAGACGGGGTAGTACGAAAACTAATGACGTCATTTTCAGTTTATAACCTGTGGTAAACTGTATCATGTTCAGTACTCTCGAGAATAAACGCTGCTGATAGATTTTGAGACTTGTCTCTGTCCATTTCATGCAAATAAGAGTCTTACAAATTCTTAGGAATTGACAGAGTGTTTAATTTTAATTGGGTATTAAAACATATAGGAATTTAATTCCTGTAACAATTGGTCCTTCGAGCCGGATCTAAAATACCCCTCTCTGCCATCTGAAGGTCGTACGTCAAAAATCGTGCAAGAGCGGGCCGGGTCCCGTTATTTAAGACCTGGCCTCTGAATTGAGGGAAAAGACCAGGCCGGTGTACACCCCAGACCGACAGGGACGGTGACTAGATCCAAAGAACAATGCTTTTCCCAGTTGGCAGCAAGGTCAGTAGCCTATATTCTCGATTCTGGGGGAATGATTTAAGTTCTTTGATTTGATGTTCTAAAATGTGTAGAATTGATCAATAATGGGAGCTTTACTATTCCCACAAGGTTTTATATGACCAACATACACTGGGTTTTGTATAACCGATATACACTGGCAGGTTCGGAAAAAACCTGCGGTAATGTGCACTACCGTAAATAAAATAGAGAGGAATGTTCGCCCGAGATTAAGAAGGGATATTAAATAGGTGCTGGAGGATAGGACGGTGATCTTGTACAAATAAGATATGAACTAGGCGTGGGGAGACAGGAAGGGAATTCTATGCGGACAAGATAACTTGAATGGTCAATTGAATTGTGGGAGTATTGACCATCGTTCCGATTCAACAAATAGTACTGAAATATCCAAATAAGGAGGAGAGGGAAACCAAAATCAAGAGGAATGGGATGAAAGCCAAATCTATAGACAAGAGGTTCCATGAGAGAGGGAATGTAACGACTTTCTTCCTGGGAAGGGGAGGCGGATCAAAATGCAGGGTGGTTATTAATAAACATCTTTAATGAAAGATGAAAACGTGAACACTATACAAAATAAGAAAACGTGAAAAAAACGAAACAGTCCTAATTGATGCAAAACACAGAGAGAGGAACAATCACCCACAAGATACCTAAAGAATATGGCTGCCTAAATATGGTTCCCAATCAGAGACAACGATAAACACCTGCCTCTGATTGAGAACCACTCCAGGCAACCATAGACGTACCTCGGACACTCAACTGAACACAACCCCATAGACCACAAAACCCCTAGATAAAACAAGACACATAAATCACCCACGTCACACCCTGGCCTAACCAACATAATAAAGAAAACTCAGAATACTAAGGCCAGGGCGTGACAGTACCCCCCACCCCCACCCCACCCCAAAGGTGCGGACTCCCGGCCGCACACCTAGACCCATAGGGGTG